>NW_015151820.1:62461-64015 GCF_000732505.1 Cyprinodon variegatus | reverse complement strand
GATTTAACCCCCGGTAATCGATGCAGGGGCGTAAGGTCTTATCCTTCTTCTCAACAAAGAAAAACCCTGCTCCGAGGGGTGAGGATGACGGGCGAATAATGCCTGCATTTAAAGAGTCATTAATGTATTTCTCCATGGCCCCCTGTTCAGACTGGGATAATTTGTAAAGACGGGCCGATGGCAGCGGAGCCCCTGGTAGAAGATCTATGGAACAGTCATAAGGCCGGTGGGGAGGAAGACAGAGAGCCAGATCCTTACTAAAAACCCGATTTAGGTCATGGTACTCAGAGGGTACCAGGGACAGATCAGGGGGGACCTCAGGACAGAACGGGGCGGCCGAAGAACGAGGAAGAGCTGACTGAAGACATGAAGCCAGGCAACTGGAGCTCCAGGTCTCTATTCTGGATTCTCTCCAATTAATATGGGGATTGTGAGCTAACAACCAAGGGTAACCAAGGACTACAGGTGAGTGTTTGGTGGGAAAAACAAAAAAGGAAATGGATTCATGGTGATTACCAGAAGTTATAAACTGAAAAGGAAGTGTCTGTTGGGTAATAGTAGCTAAAGGACTGCCATCTAAAGCTGCAACAGAAATGGGAGACGGTAACGTGCGAACTGGGATCTGAAAACGATTAACCAAAGTGGGATCTATTAAATTCTGCTCAGAGCCCGAGTCCACTAAGGCAGAAACAGGGTGGCGAGAGTCCTGAAGGTAAATAACGGCCTTTAACTGAAACCTAGGACTGGGGTCTTCAATACACGCGCCCGCCAGTATCCCCAGAGTTACTGGCGGACCTGGTCTTTTGGGCGGAGGGGACACGACAAACGGAAATGACCGGTACCGCCGCAGTAAAGGCAAAGTTGGCCCCTTATGCGCTTATCCCGCTCCTCAGCTGACAGGTGGGCTCTACCTATCTGCATGGGCTCCTCGGTGGGCTGGCTAAGGATGGGCCGGGCTTGGGAAGGCACGGGAGGAGCTGAGGGGGAAGAACGTTGTACCGGAGGCTGTTCGTGACTCCGCCTCTCACGAACCCTCTCCCTGAGTCGCTCGTCTACCCGAATAGCGAGGTCGATTAAATCCTCAAGACTCTCGGGTTTGTCACGGCTGGCTAGCTCGTCCTTTAATCTTTCTGACAGAGCATTGAGGAACACAGCTTTTAAAGCGCGGTAGTCCCAGCCAGCTTGAGCTGCCAAAGTGCGGAAGTCGACTGTAAAGTCGGCAACCGATCGACTTCCCTGTTTGAGCGACCATAATTTCTTAGCCGCCTCCTCCTCCCCCATGGAGGAGGCGAACGTTCTTTTGAAGCGATCCAGAAAATCGGCATAGCTGTAATCGAGGATCGTTTCCTCATCAATAAAAGACTCAGCCCATTTTAAGGCTCTGTCTCGGAAAAGACCAATTAAATAGGAGATCTTGTGGGAGTCGTCAGGAAAAGACCGAGGTGAACGACTGAAAACTAGAGAGCATTGTAAAAGGAATCCCCTGGACTTACTCAGATCTCCAGTGAACGGTTCGGGGGCCGGAGTGGAAACCCCCACGTCGGGCGCAGATGA
>NW_015151820.1:58509-60299 GCF_000732505.1 Cyprinodon variegatus | reverse complement strand
CTACTGTCATTTTGCACAAATGTCCATAGCTGTATATTGGTTATTTATTCTCCAGGTTCGGAGTTTTACATTGTTAAAACACTTTACACTATTATGTTATTCTTATAAATTTTTCTAAGATCCACATTTGTGTAACCATTTTTTTCAATAATCTTCTTGCTGCTGTAAATTTTGTTGGACTTTGTGGGACAATAAAGAGATTTTCTATTCTATTCTAATCTGTAAAAGGGGTATAAAGATTTAAGTAAATGTAAATGTAAAATCTCTTTTGTTCAACAACAAAAAGTACTTAGTTAAGCAAATTGTGCAAAATAGCAATTAAAAAATAAACATCCTCAGATTTATAGTCCCCACACTGCAGATATATTAGAATCCGTCCTTAAATTACAGCCAAACCCATCTACACAGCAATAGATCAAAACATTTAGATAAATCAAACACTACCTGCCACATATCTGACTCAATAATAATTTGAAACAACTATTTTCATTAATTTCAGACGGAACTATTCACATAATTGTATTATATTAAACCGAGTTTCCAACATTCACCACTGTTTGGCGCCAAGTGCCATTTCCTCTGATCATGGAGCAGCCAGCTTGCTTGGTCTAGCAATGAATCCTGGGATATCCAAGGATAGTGAGGATACACTGGACCAATCCTTCAAATCAGGCAAAAAGAAAGACGCATTTGTAGGCCGCATAACAAGGAGTCTTGGAATACGACCAGATCTCAGTGCCGTGCTATGATGTAATCGGCCTAAGAATCTGGCCTTTGGAGGACGCATCCCATGAATTCGAACAGAGCCTAAATTTGTCCAAAACATCACTGGCAGTTACTCAGTCCAAGATTTCTTTTTCTTATAAAAAAAATTCTCTTCAAAGCATTTTTAAAAATCTTTCTGCTTTGGCACTTCCTGTTGATGTTATAGCCTCAGCTCTCTACACTGTGTTGTGGTATTCAAAATGAGACGCCTTATTCCTCTACTGGAAATGGAAAGCAGTCTTTGCTATATTAGTGATGACACATTGTAGCACATGTGCATGGCTAGCGCTGTGGTGCAGGTTGACATGAAATCAAACATTTACCCGTTTAAAAATTTTCAAAAAGTACCGTCCCTTTTGGAATCAATTAAATTTTTTTTTTCTTACTCTTTATTTTCTATAAATGTGACAAAGATGCAGCCAACCAGTCTAAAAGATCAGGACTCACTAAGGGTTGAACGGTCCACTTGTCTTTACCCCAACTGGTTAGGGCAAGTGGCCCTTTTTAAGGGCCGGCCCTTAATCTGGTTCATCCTTTGCAGGAACACACAGATGGATGGTTAGTGCTTACGGGGAGTGTTTAGGAGCCAGTTTGTCAGTCATCAACTGCGAAATGGATGAAGTACATCGTGTTGGTGGTAATTTTACTAAAAAGCACTGCTCAAAATATTTCAGAGACCTCCAGAGGTGTCTTGAGTGGGTAAGAGTTGCCACTAGAGGATGGCCCTGTGGCAAGATAGACCTGCATGGATGTTCTGGGAGCTGAATAGGATTTGGCTTTGATGACACATACTCCTTAAATTGACAAATGGTGCTGCACACATGCTGTATGTTATGAAAAAATAGTTAAAGGTAATTTTATATACATTTTCATTCTTTTCTCATGAAAGATATTTTGAGCGGTCAGATAATAAAATAAAACATTTCTTGATGAGTTCAAGTAAAGAACTATCTCAAGAAGAGTGATGATTCTTCTCTTTTGTCATAAGCATGAAATCAATTAATAACAAAAAACTCTCAAGTCTA
>NW_015151820.1:54841-56892 GCF_000732505.1 Cyprinodon variegatus | reverse complement strand
ATGTTTAAATATTCAAATGGAAACAGAGAAACTGTTTTAATGACAATGCAAGGAAACATTGACATCATATTTAAATAGATAGAAAAATAACTATATTTCATCTTGGTCTTTATCCAAAAATAAACATTATGCAATTAACTATTTTCTTCGGATATAATTTAAGGATTCCTTATGGTAGAAATCAAAGGTCATCTGTGGTCATGCAGAATGTGCACCGCTGCAGTTGGGCGGCATGAGCAAACAGGACGCAGCAGCACGGCTGATTGTCTAACAGATTTAAAGGTGCTACGCTGTCCTCATCAGATGAGGGATCATCCAATAGATATTTAAAAAGATCTTATGCCTGAAAAAGTGGGAAAAAGAATTAATGCAATGATGGACAGTTAATGACTCAAAAAAAGTGTACTGTATGTATATATGGACCTTGGATAGGTTATTATTTGTTAATTCTTTAAGGCAGTACGAATGCCAGACTTTTGTACAACTTGTGAAAAACTGTTAATGGATAAACATATACTAGCACCTAATTTTATTATTAGTTAGAAAAATTAGACATATATTAATGGTTTCTTTTACAGTGCATAGTTGGAATTTATGTAGAGAAATTAATGCATTTAGTTTTAACAGGTTAAGTGACACCAGCCTGGAGAGAAATATCAGCTGTGCTGCTGTCATCAACACCTTTGTTTATAGATGTTGGAGATTGGCCTGTTTTTCGCTTTTCTCTTCTGCCTCCTTCACTAAAACAGTGTTCAATCTACAAAACATTCTCATCTCCTAATTTTCATACTTGATAATACAATGTCAATTTACATGAGACAACAGTGTTTTAGGTAATTATGGATTTGCTGCTGTGATCTAATGTAAATTAACCTCTTTATCATTTAACAAGAGAGGAAGAGCGGACATTGCAGCCTCCATGTTGGAGGGAGGGAAGCATGGGGAGAGCGTTTCCTGTCGCTGCAGTCTGAACGTTAGATGTTACTGAAAATCACACACTGTAGCTTTAACAACAAACAGACTGTTTCTTCCATTGCCCTGCTGTGGTTGCCATGCTATGCAGTTGCCTATGTTGCTCCTGCAACAACACAGCACTTACTACACCTGCTTTGTTTTTAGGAAACTATGGTCAAAGGTAGGCATACAATTCCATTTTAAAACAGTTCCTTTGCTTTTCATAATTCAGTCAGAGACATGTCAGCTGTCCTCTCCTCAAAGAAATTTATTGAGCTAATAGAGGATCATAGAAATAATGCAAACAGTACATTTTGTAAAAAATTTTCCCACGTTGCAATTGATTGCAACATCTGACAGTGATCATATCTCTGCATAATTTGTCTCTTCCTTTTTCAACAAGAAACCTTAAGAGCAATGACAGAAAAAGAAAAAAAAAACTTTGAAAACTGAGCCTTTGGTCCCAAACCTGGACGACTTATTGGGGGAACCAGACAGTTCACCCTAGTCTAGGATCAAGTGTACAGGGCCCCTGAAGTCTTTTATAGCAACAACTGTCCCCCCAACAGGGTCCCTTAATTACCTCTAATCCTTCCTAAGTCATGTGAACAAATTATGACATTCAGAGATGAAGGAGTGAGCAACTGATCATTGGATAAAGACAGGATGCACGGAAAGTCCGCATTTTAGCCAGTGAATATATCTCTGCTCTATAAATGATTTATATCTTTCTCTCAAACAGAAAACGTTTAGATGAAGGAATGAAAAAAATGAGCAATTTCAACAGAACATTCAGTGTCAGTCATAAAAACCACTTAGTGTCTTTTATGCATGTGAAAAACCTCATTATGATGTTTTTGTGATGCATTGTTTATCCTGTTTAGATTTTAGAGTTTTTAGACATCAATACACTATAATATTTACAAAATGTTATTAATTGATTTCATGCTTATGACAAAAGAGAAGAATCATCACTCTTCTTGAGATAGTTCTTTACTTGAACTCATCAAGAAATGTTTTATTTTATTATCTGACCGCTCAAAATATCTTTCATGAGAAAAGAATGAAAATATAGCTATATAAAATTATCTTTAACT
>NW_015151820.1:51071-53551 GCF_000732505.1 Cyprinodon variegatus | reverse complement strand
TTTATTTTTTAATTGCTATTTTGCACAATTTGCTTAACTAAGTACTTTTTGTTGTTGAATAAAAGAGATTTTGCACGTTCATTTTTCTACATACATTGTTTACATTTACTTAAATCTTTATACCCCTTTTACAGATTAGAATAGAATAGAAAATCTCTTTATTGTCCCAAAAAGGGGAAATTTACAGCAGCAAGAAGATTATTGAAAGAAATAGTCACACAAATGTGGATCTTAGAAAAATGTATAAGAATAACATAATAGTGCACTGTAAAGTGTTTTAACAATGTAAAACTCTGAACCTGGAGAATAAATACCAATATACAGCTATGGACATTTGTGCAAAATGACAGTAGCATGTTGTTTAACTAACTAAGGTTTATATCATTACATTTGCTTTTATTTGTTCATGCTCCTGGTGGCTATTTTTATTCCCCTCTTTATTCTGTGTAGTCTTTGTTCACTTTACAATTAAAAAAAAGGTTAAAAAAAATTGCTGTGTGTGCTAACTGTCACTGTTGCTAAGCAACAAGAGCGTATGGAGGAGAAAGGTGCCGAAGGCTGGACCTGTTTGAATTCACAGCCAAAAGTCTTCCGGTCTCCTTATTTTTCAAGGACTTCGAAGGATCCAGTCCAGGTAGACCGCATTCTTGGAAGACGCAGCCTTAAATTTGAACACAGCTCTCATCTTAGTTTTCATGGCGAAAACTATTATTAGTTTTAGTCACATTTGAGTTATTACTACAGGTGATAGTTTTGTCCAGTTTAAGTTGGCAAAAGATCAAAAAAAGGTTTTTGTCTACTTTTAGTCAGTTTTATGTTGCAGCTCATTAAACAGTTAACCTTTACAACTTTGATGTTAAGATTTCAAATAAACTTTTTTATTAATTAATGCCCTACTTTATACAAAAGTGTCCTATAAAAGAAAATAGAAAATAACTACAAAAATGAATGGGTTTTAGACATACAGTGGGGGAAATAAGTATTTGACCCCTTGCTGATTTTGCAGGTTTGCCCACTTACATAGAACTTTTAGGCCTCAACTCGTCGTGTTTTGAGGGCAAAGAACACAGAGTACAACCCAAAGAACACCATCCCCACCGTCAAGCATGGTGGTGGCAACATCATGCTTTTGGGGCTGCTTTTCAGCAATGGGGACGGGACAACTCCATCATATTGGAACAACATCTCCTTCCCTTAGTGAGAGAGCTGAAGATGGGTCGAGGATGGGTGTTTCAGCACGACAACCACCCTAAGCACACCGCCAAAGCAACAAAAGAGTAGCTGAAGAAGAAGTATATCAAGGTTCAGGATTGGCCTAGCCAGTCTCCAGACCTGAATCCAATTGAAAATCTTTGGAGGGAGCTTAAAATTCGAGTTGCCAGGCAACAACCTCGGAAACTGAAAGATTTGGAGGCTGTCTGCAGGCAGGAGTGGGCCAACATCCCTGCCGAAATGTGACAACAAACCTTGTCACCAACTATAAAAACCGTTTGACATCTGTGTTGGCCAACAATGGCTTTTCTATAAAATATTAACATGCTGTTTGTCCAGGGTGTCAAATACTTGTTTTTCCCTCATCAGATGGTTATAATTTTTTATAAATTCATATGATTTGATTTTCTGCCATTTTCTTTCGGATTTTGTTTCTTACTGTTAGAATGTACATATGATTAAAATTATAGATCGTTGCATTCTTTGTAAGTGGGCAAACCTACAAAATCACCAAGGGGTCAAATACTTATTTCCCCCACTGTATAAATAATTTATAGAGCAGAGATATAATCACTGTCCAAAATGTGGACTGCCAGACCATGCTGTCTTTATCCAATGATCAGTTGCTCACTCCTTTATCCCTGAATGTCATAATTTGTTCATAAGACTTAGGAAGGATTAGAGGAAGTTAAGGAGCCCTGTTGGGGGGACAGTTGTTGCTACAAGAGACTTCAGGGGCCCCGTACATTTCATCCTAGACTAGGGTGAGCTGTCTGGTTCACCCAATAAGTCGTCCAGGTTTTGGACCAAAGGCTCAGTTTTTTTTTGTTTTTTTCTGTCTTGCTCTCAAGGTTTCTTATTGAAAAAGGAAGAGACAAATTATGCAGAGATATGATCACTGTCAGATGTTGCAATCATTTGCAACGTGGGAAAAAACTTTACAAAATGTACTGTTTGCATCATTTCTATGATCCTCTATTAGCTCAATGAAGTATTTGAGGAGAGGACAGCTGACATCTCTCTGACTGAATTATGAAAAGCAAAGGAACTGTTTTAAAATGGAATTGTGATTGAAAGTATGCCTACCTTAAACCATATTTTCCTAAAAACAAAACAGGTGTAGTCAGTGCTGTGTTGTTGCAGGAGCAACATAGGCAACTGCATAGCATGGCAACCACAGTAGGGCAATGGAAGAAACAGTCTGTTTGTTGTTCTTAAAGCTACAGTGTGTGATTTTCAGCAACATCTAACGTTCAGACTGCAGTGAC
>NW_015151820.1:44685-48036 GCF_000732505.1 Cyprinodon variegatus | reverse complement strand
TGCTGCTTAGAACAATGTTGGACAGAAAAGCTGTTTCAGCTGTTTTAAAGCAACAAAGAGGCATAAGGTTTGTCCTTTTTCCACTTTCAGCCATTTTTCACTGATTTCTGAGGGAGGAAGTGATTCTATTTAACTAGAGCTAAGATGTTGGTTTGCAGTGAAGCAAGTCTAAAATATCAGAGTAAGTGGAGTTAAAACAGTTTAAAAGGTCTGCAACACTTATTTTACAGAATAGATGCAGGTTCCAAAGAAAGGAATCATGAAAAATTGTAAAAAGGCTCTGAGGACCGATAACGTGCACACTTCATGCAGGATCAATTTCTTTAATATTTGAAAACACCACAGGCAGATCAACTGATAAACAAGAATCATAGATACTCTTTTTTCACATTTCCTGTTCATATTCTGCAGTTTTAGCCGTTGTCATGTGATCAAACCGTATCTGTGGAGCCACACAGCAGCTGAACCATTTTATTGCCGGATTTAAAGATGGGTCGCACTTTCCTCTGTGTGCTGGGCTTCTTGTGTAAGTACATCACTTTTCCCCTTTGAATTGTGGAGATAATAGATCATCTTTAAAGTCTCAAGTACAGAAAACTGCTGCTTTGAAATACTGTTCATATTTAATAACTTCATTTTGGTCCTGGAGACTTTGAACATGTCAGGAATGCCTTCATGATAAGATTTTTGGACCATTTCATTTACTGAGAATGTTTAATCCTAATTGATGTAATTGATCATAAAAAATTTATATAACAGGAAGAATTTATATTTTGAGTTTCTCTCTACAATTTCAACATTGAACAGCATCAGAACCTACTGATCCCACATTTGAATGCTATATTTCAATGTTTAAAGGTAGGAAGAGGTGAAATGTTTATATATGCATAGAAAGCAGCCATTCTTGTGGCTCCTGTTGTCTGAATCCACTGTTATATTGACTCTATTTCATAATCAGGAAATGAGAAACAACTGAGGACATAATTTATCTGACATCATCACCAGAAGGGCTGTAATCTGAGTTTTCCTCCATGCTGTACGACTCTGACACCTGCTGTTCCAAACTGCTCTCTGCTTCCTCACCTTAGATCAGACTCAGAGCCTCTTCATAGTAAACTTTGCTGCCAGAACTTCAGTCACTGAAACTGCAGCTGAGATGATTTTATGATCTTCTCGGGATTTCAATCTTGTTTTTGTGAAGGTCAGACATTCTGTACATACGCAATATGAAGTTCATGAGGAACAGAGGTCATATAGAGGTCCATAAGGGGCCTAAACACAGAAAGGACCNAAAACAACAATAAATAAGTTGTAAATTCAAGTAAGATCTGCTGAGAGATGAAATCATTATCTTACCTTTAGCATATCCACAGCAGAGTGTGCAAATCACTACAATGAATAACAAAAAAATTAATTATTAGAAGAATCTGATGGTTTTTAAAATATAGGAATGAGAAAATTGTCAAAAAGAATAAAATTAACAGAGAAACCAGGTTTACACTTAACCCTTATCAGCTGAACAAAACATTTTTCTTTACAAGAATATAAAAAGTAAAACTGGTTGTGAGCTTTAAACTATAGTCTGTGGCAGGGCCATGCAGAGACCACTGAAAGAGGCTTAAAGAAAAAAACGATTACATATAATCAGATTCTGGGCAGAATATTTGCAAGTATCTAAAGCGGATTTAACAATTTGGTGTACTGAGGTGTGTTAAAAATAGTAAACATGGAGATATTTAATTGAATCGAACTTGTGGGAGACTATAACATAGAACACAATACCATACAAATGGGTATTAAATACTTTAAAGAAAACAGAATTTAATTTGTTCTTTTCATTATAGAGAAGTACTGAGATGTTCAAACCTGCAAATGAACAAAATGTAAATTAGAGATCAACAGATATATATTTTTTTACTCTATTACAGTGTTGAAATATAATAACGGGAAACATTAAAACCTTTAAGTAACTGTAATAAAGGCCCTAATAATGAATAAAGCAGCAAACATGTTGGAATAACAAACTACTCTGATAAATGAAAAAGCTGAATGGTCAGATATACAAATCTCCTCCTCAACCTACTCTCACTCCTGGGCTCCAGACTATTATATAGACAATATTGAGATAAACTAAACTAACAACCTGATAGAAATAAAACTATTTATTTAAAGCACGATTCTTCAAGATCGTAGTGAGAAAGAGTTTAGGCTCTAAATGTTTCATTAGGCTATAATTTAAAGATTTAAATGACTCAAGAAAATTTAAAGATAAATTTTAAATGGAAAGAAACTACAAAGGCTTCAAAATGAACATTTTATGGTTTAATAACTTAAACTGTGGACTATCCTCCATTGTAGCCAGGGCCATAACAACCATGGACGACCGTTATTTTTTATTTATTTATATTTTTGCTTAAATTATGATAAACTAAAAATAAACTACACTTAAACTGACTGTGGGTGATGATCTAGGTCTTCCGCCAAAAAAAGGTGTTCTTCCTATCTAAAACTGAATTCTGACAAGGATGAACTCCAATGTCAAATCTCAAAAATAGAGTTACTGCTAGTCATAATTACTATCCCAGATATCAAAAATTTAATCCAATTCTTGACATTTAATACATATTTGTACTAAATATATAATTACAGATATCAAGTATTGATATAGGATCATTTAAAATGGAATTTCAGATATTTAAATTTTAATAATGCCTATCCAAAATGTTATTTTAGATACATTCAAAAGAATAATAAGGCTCCGTTTTAACATAACATAGGCAGGCTGTCTTGTCACATTTCTATTATAGATGGCACTAAAGCCTTCTACCTAGCCACAATTACAATACTCAAAGTTAGAATTGTATTTCAGATATTACTAATTACATTTCTACCAGTAAAAATAAAATTTTAAGTACTCTGGAATCAAATTTGTACTAGTGGAAACTACATTTCAGATGTCTACAAATCTTTACTTATTTTAAGAGGCTGTTTTTAAACATATATTTGCTTGTATTTCAGATATCTTTAATAGTATTCCTCCCATCTGAAATAAACATTTCAGATATCTGAAATGTAATTCCTACTAGGACAAATGACGTCACTTTTCCCCATTCATGTGTATTTGACCGTTACTTTCAAATATCTGAAATGGAATTACTCCTATCTAAAATAAATAATTTAGGCGAAGAACGCAGGAAAGTATGAACACAAGCAGCAGAAGCAGCAAAAACTGTTGGGATCCAGAAGCTTGCCCTCCAGAGGGCGCCGAGGATCCCTTCCTGTTGTATGTTTTTCTGTTGGGACTTGGGTTACTGTTGGGATCTGGAGATCTGCCACCTGTCTCCAGCAGAG
>NW_015151820.1:40555-44273 GCF_000732505.1 Cyprinodon variegatus | reverse complement strand
TACAAACCAGAATCAAACACCTGACAAGTCATCACCGCTGCCTGGCTAACCAAACTATCCATCTCTGCAGATACTCAGTGATTCCAGTCCCGGACCAGTACCAGAACCTGCTCATAATTATTCTTGTGTGCTTCTCATTTAATAAACAGTTAAACTTTTACTCCGTTTCCTGTGGTGTTCTGCATGTGGGTTTAAACACTAGAGACCCATCATGACAAAAACGAGCATGCTACTTCATTTTTTATGCTTGTACAAGTTTAGTTCTGATGGATGGCTAAAGCATCTTTGATGCTCTAGTTGTACGGTCAAAAAGTGAGTCTGATGTGCGTTGGCGGAGGTATCCTATAGCAACAATGGCAGCTATATTTACTGTTATATCAGGTAGTAGTTTTAATATGTTTTTAAGTGAGAAAGTTCCCCCGAAAACTTCATCTGTACAGTCAGTTCATCCAGATTACTATCCTGCCTTCAACTATTATTGCGCTGTTGGAGTCGCTCAGACCCCTGTACGCACTGCCAGCGTACAGGGGTCTGAGGAGCAGCACCACCCCTTGCCTTTCTTTGTGGTGGACAGGGAGTTGCAATCACTGCTAGGTTTTAGGGGGTGCACGAACATGGGTGTATTAAAGGCTCACTCATTCCTTGTTTGCTCTTATTGTGAAACTGCTATCAGGAAGTGACATAGATATAATTTCAGTGTGTTGCACCACATCCAAGGATTTTTTTTATTGTACTTCCTGTTCCACTTGTAGCAGCATGGGTTATAAATATTGATGCTCCGAGTGTTGAGTTAATGACTGAATGTAAGTTACCATGTTCGGTATTTGTTTATTCATTACACATTAAGTTTGTTGGTACCAGCTGCTTAAAGATACACCTAGTACATTCAGGAATTGTTTCTCAGTATTTTAAACCTAAGGTCTAATTTTATTTGTGTAAGATATATCTAATTACCTTAAAAGGCGTTGTGGGCTGGAGCAGGGCCAGGTGCTAAAGATGGTCACATGGGGACAAGCAGTGCAGATGGGCCCTGCAGAGACGTTGTCGCCCTACACCCCCACTGCTGCACATGAGAGGCCAGCGGCTAAAGTATCAGAGCATGTGCTTCCTGTAAGCTGCTTAAAGGTAAGCTTAAGACATTCAGGAATTGTTTCTGAGTATTTCAAACCTAAGTTCTAATTTTATTTGTGTAAGATGTATCTAATTGCCTTAAACCCTTTAATTTCGATTTTCGAGTTTTACCGCATCCTCCCTGTGCGATATGTGTATTATTGTGGTTGGAGCATGTGCTGGCTGCCACCATGGTGTAGTAAATTTATTTAGCTGTATGATGGCGACAAGTTTTTTCTATGATTATTTGAGCCAGTAAAATGTCTGAGCTTGTGGCATTTTTCACTAAAACTGTGCTAAATTTGAGTTCTTGCAGTGTTCAAGCCAAGTAATTGGAGATTTACATAATTGGAGTTATATATATCTTGCTTGGACATATATTTACAGGGATGGACGTTTAAGTGTATATATGTATGTGTATATATATATATATATATATATATATATATATAAAGTTAGTTTAATTTATCTGGTTTGAATCTCTACTGTTGTGATATATTTGGGTCTAATGGCAATTAATTTGTTATTGCAGACTGCTGGTACACCATCTTTGTTGGCTGCTAAACCCTGAGAACTAGCCCTAACCTATTGCCTTCTAACATTTTGGTCCTTCAAGCCGGATGCAGTTCTCAAAGATGGAGCCAGAACGATGCCTCCTGATGTGAGACCTAAACGGCAGACAGGCCGACCAAGCCGATTTGATGACTAGGAAGTTGATCACACACAGGTCCCTCTTCAGGGAAATTTACCCCTGGGAAACCTCACAGCCTCTCCCGAGAAGTATGGGAGTTCAGCCTCAGTACAGTTACACATTTCCCTTCTACACTGATAGAAATGTGGCCTAGGAAGGGTGGCCTGACCCACCAACGTGGCCGGAGCCAGGAGATTATCTGCACACAGGATTCTCCAAGTTAAAGTTTGAAGAACCATATTTGAATGATGGTTTACAATACCACCCTCCCTCTAATACAAAACCTTTCCCTGATAAGCCTCCTAGGCCTGCATGCTTCCTGCGGTATCAGGATCCTAAAGAATACATGCTTTGTTCCCCACCACATCATCCTGGGCTAACCACAGGTTGGGAACCAAGTAATTGAGGGTCATTACTAAGCAAACCAGCTCCAGCTCACCCCTCATCTTTAGCCACGGAGGAAGCATGTGGGAAGTTCGAGTGGAATAACTCAGACATGCCCTTTTCATCTGAGTTGGTATATAGGGGGCCCAAACCAACAATTCCAAAATTCATTCATGCAGATCCTTCTGAGTTTGCCAGGCTCTGAATGGCTCTGGAGAACCTACTCCCTCCTAATACAACTGAGCTCTTCAAGTATCAAATACTTGTCGACCATCTTAAGCTCAATGAGGCTAAGCTTATTGCTGATGCTTACCTGAACACACCACAGCCTTATACTGAGACTATGGCAGCCCTCCATGATAAATTTGGACAATCTCATCAGCTTGCTTTAAAGAAAATTGCAAGTGTCCTAGATGGTCCAGAAATAAGATGCGGCGATACAGGAGCTTTCAAAAGGTTCTCCCTCCAGGTGCAGTCACTCGTTGGGCTACTACAGACACTAGGCTCGGAAGGAGAAGTGGAACTGAACTGTGGCTTTCTTGTTGCCCGGCTAATAATCAAGCCCCCTCCAAAACAAAGAAATGACTTTCATTGGCACCAGTTCATGCAGTCTGGAGGCACCTACACCCTGTACGATTTATCAGATTGGCTTCGACACGAGTCATGGTTTCAAGGGTTTAACAGCCAAGTTGGTGGAAGAAGTAGTAGAGAAAGAACCAGTGTGAATACTGATGCCTATTCCACCAAACAGCCTGTAACTGTCCTAGGTAATGCTAACGGACCACCCAAACACAGTTCCGTGTAACCAAAGGACTTATAAGGCTTATAACAACTGCTGGTCGTCCCCCAATACCAATCGAGGAGCCTTTTATTTTTTAGCAAATATGACATCACATTTGGGGCGGCTGTAAAAAAGGTTAACTCGCTCCTTATTTGCTCTTATTGTGAAACTGCTATTAGGAAGTGACATATAATTTCAGTGTGTTGCACCCTATCCAAGGATTTTTTTTATTGTACTTCCTGTTCCATTTTTAGCGGTATGGTTTATAAATATTGATGCTCCGAGGGTTGAGTTCATGTTACCAAGTTAGGTATTTGTTTATTCATTACACATTAAGTTTGTTGGTACCAGCTGCTTAAAGATAAGCCTAAGAAATTCGGGAATTTTTTCTGAGTATTTCAAACCTTAGTTTCATTTGTGTAAGATATATCTAATTTTACTTTAAAACTGTTTACTTTTTTTGTAGTGAATTTATTTAGCTGTACGATGGCGCCAAGTTATCTCTATGAATATTTAAGCAAGTAAAACGTCTCAGCTTATAGCCTTTTTCACTATAACTGTGCTAAATTTGAGTTCTTGCAGTGTTTACGCCAAGTAATGTGATATTTACATAATTTGAGTTATATATATCATCTTAATGACATATATTTCCAGGGATGGATGTTTAAGTTTGTTTATATATATATATATATATATATATATATATATATATATATATATATATATATATATATATATATATATATATATAT
>NW_015151820.1:35906-37557 GCF_000732505.1 Cyprinodon variegatus | reverse complement strand
AAAGTTAAATGACCATAAACTCAATGTAAACCGCCAGCTATTATTATTTTATGTTTATTTTATTTATTTGTTTGTTTATTTATTTATATGTTTGTTTCCCTTGTTTTATTTTTATTTATTTTTTACATTATATGTCTCATTTTTTTTAAGTTATAATGTCACCAACTGCTGTGTATCTTTGTTTGATGTTTGAATTACTCTGTATTGTTACTGGGAATTGCCAATAAAGCAAAAAAAAACAAAACATTATAGACGCAGCTGTTCCCGCGAGTCCTTCCGTATAACAATGACCTCGTATGTGATTGGAGGAGCTATACTCAGAAGAACTTTATCTCCAGTTCCTTTGTTTGGATTTTGCTGGTACGTGATCAATGGCTGGACGACGTCTCGCGTTCAACTCGCCTTCAACTCCTCTTGGACGCGATGGCGACTCTGCAGTCGAACAACTGTGCGGGATAGACGAACTCAAAGAAGAGAAGCTAGCGGTAAATATATGTTCGTTACTGCCTGCTAAGCTATAAGCAGCCTAGCCTAAAGCTACGCCTAATAGCAGCCTAGCCTAAAGCTACGGCTAATAGCAGCCTAGCCTAAAGCTACGGCTAATAACATCCTAGCCTAAAGCTACGGCTAATAGCAGCCTAGCCTAAAGCTACGGCTAATAGCAGCCTAGCCTAAAGCTACAGCTAAGAGTAGCCTTGCAAGAACAAGCTTTATTAAAGTGTATTTTTTGTGATTCACAGGAAGCAGTACACCGTCTTCACAACTCGGAGACAAATTGCAGGCGCTATGAACCGGAGCAAGGGTAAGAGTTAAAGAATATACTTTCATTCTGCGGTAAAAGCAAATAGATACCGATCATAACTGTACTGTACAGTTTGTTTTTACAGACTAATCTCGCCTCATAATGAGGCGGTGACCTCCTATTACTCATACCACTCTCATTTAATTGTTTTCCAGCTGCCTGTAAGACGTACTATGAGACGGTACGCAGGAGCTTCAGATATACGCAGCCAGAGAACACGTTGCGCGCGGAATGCCAAGCATTCAGAAAAGAAAGAGAGAAAGACTTTATTCGGTGACTATTTTTCAGGTGCATTGATAGATGTGTTGTGTCCATACGCAGTGCATCCCATCGCATAGTGCTAATTCATTGTTTTTTTTTTGTTTTGTTTTTACAGCTGCTGGAATCGAGGCAGAGTGTGCTAGCTGATGAGGAAGTGGAACTCTGCAATGGCCGCCGCCATTTCATAGGCCGGATCTCTCTGAACTGTGTGTTAAGCTGCAGTCACGGTTAGAAGCGATGCCGAAGTACAGGGCCACGCACAGTAGGCGTCTGCACATCGGACCTGCCTCGGAGGGAATGCTGCCAGTTACCTCCAACCCCGAGGAAGCAAACGGACCGTTCACGGACTTTTAATTTTTAGAAACGCATGTGTTTGGATACGCGTTGTATATAGTTGTGTGTGTGTGTGTGTGTGTTTCAATAAAGCTCTTTGTTTGCATAAACAGCTTCCTGGCAAATGTTCATTTCCTGTATAAATTCATTCATGTCCTTGATGGTAGCATAATAATTGTGTAGTAGTGTAGGATAACATAAATACACACCATATGAATGAATAAATATATATATATATGAATAAATATATATATA
>NW_015151820.1:28067-35446 GCF_000732505.1 Cyprinodon variegatus | reverse complement strand
GGGGGTTTACGGGAGTTTACGGGGACGAAAATCTTACTTTTCATGCAGTGTTAATTATCACAAACAGGCTACAGGCGCTGGCCGTTTCTCAATTCACAAGTATGCGAATACGGACTCTCATCTTTGATGCTCTAGTTGCGCAGTCGAAAAGTAGATCTGATGCTCGTTTGGCAAAGTTACCCTATCTCGTCTTCGCCTGTAACAATGGCAGCTATATTTCCTTTATATCTAGGTAAAAAGTAGTTTTAACTTGTCTTTAAGTGATTAAATCCACCTGAAAACATCCTCTATGCCGTCAGTTCATCCAGATTACAATCCTATTATTTCACTGTCGGACCTGCTCAGACCCCCGTACACCGGCAGTGCACTGTCACTATGAATCCCGCTCAACGGTAGCCTCTGGCCCGTTCACCTCTTCGTGGTTGCCGCGCATCCTATCATCATTGGAATTTTTTTTTTTTATTATGCATTATAGTGGTAAATGCCCTCGCGACTCCAGCAGGGGTAAAGCGTGACAGAAAATGGATGGTTGGAGCCGCGCTGAACACAGGCTCACAACAGCGATCTCTCTAGTTGGCCATTTTAAAGGAGAGTCTTTTTCACCATGTCTTTGCACATAGAGAACAGAGCCCTCTCCTTTTCTCCTCCCTGTGGTTCAGCCCACCTCTGCCCAAACTGCTCCAGTGGGGATAAGGCTGAAACAAAAATTGTCGCTTGACAAGCATTTATAAAAATTTATATTAAAATTCACTCATTTAGTGTTTATTGACAAAAATGTGCTGAAATCTGGAAAAAAATCAGACTTATGCTTGGCTCCACCCTTCTTGTCTGCCTTACTGCGCACAGTGAGCAGTGGAAATTATTGAGCAAAAGAGAAGAAAAATAGAACAAATCCACATTTTTAAAATAATAACAATAAACAAACAAAAAAAATCAATAATTAGAGAAACCAGTTTCATTGTAATACTTATCAGCTAGAAAGGCAATATCATTCATCTGGAGAGGATGAACAGAACATCTGATTGTAAGCTTTAATCAGTCAGCCAGACTCACTAGAAACAAATCTTATTTTCCACATCTATAGACAAATATTCGTTGGTGTCAGATTTTTAAAGAGAAAATCCTGCAGACAAAGAAACTGCTGCTGTTACCGATTTCTCAATCATAAGTATTTCCTCAGCTTTCTCAGCCTCCTCTCCATCTTTTAAAATCTGGTGAATCTTTCTGAAGTGATTCTACTACTAGAACAAATCATACTGGCTTCCAACTGTCATAGGACACAAGCAGTGGTGGTTGGTGCATCTGGTAGCTAGGCCTTCAGTGGGGCCCCCTCAACTTCTACTTCTTAATAGCTCCACTTTCACATTTTAATGAAACAAACCTCCAATAGTACTCAAATATGAAATGTGACAGGCGCAGGTATAACCTGGAGGAAGCTTAGCGTGAGGGTGAATACAGAGATCAATTAAGCAAGAAGCCCAGTTGAGACAAGAGTAAACCTCTACTATATAACTGCAACTCCTCCATATTTACATAATCAGGAGCCGTTCAGACTCAATAGGCATCAATTACCAGATAGAATAGAGCATAAATCATGGAAATAAAATACAATATCCATTCTCTGTCTTTGTGCAAGAAGTTTTAGTATCTTCATTTATTATCAGCCATTGAGGCGAGAAAACCGCCACAGAGTAATATGTTCATTCTTTAAGTTTCATATTTTGTAATATGATACTTAAATTGTTCAGTAAATACAGTTTAAACTAGCAGCATACTAGTATCTACACCATGTAAATTATCCAATAGATTATTAGAACAAAAAGTTGGTAATTAACTTACAGAAGAAGCACAGCCTGCAGAGGAAAGTGTGCCCCATCCTCAATTTTAAACCTGTTAAACAGAATCAGTAAAGGTTAATCAAACTGCATCACAGGAAAAGGAGGAGTTACATTTAATGCATATAAATACTAATGGTCTCATACCTCTTCTTCATACCATAATAGTCCTGTTCTGTGTGTTTCCTTCCCTTTTATTCAAAGTTCATAAAGTACATAGCAGCATCTTTCACCACAATGATGTGTTATAAACAGATTTCCTGTCCTGCAGGGACAGGAAATCTTTAAATAAATAACTGAAGATGAAAAACGAATATAGGAAATAGCGTCAATAGTATGGTCTGCCATGTGGTCATTCTCCACCTCTTTCAGCTTGCTGCAGTGGCATCAAACTCTACCATATAACAAAATCCTTGTCGGTAAACAGTCTTGTAATTGGCTGCAATAATGGAGTTATCTAGCTGGTTGCAGCTTGTTAATGTCATGATGGTTCTAATACTTTTGCCCACATGCAGAAACACTCACAGAGAAATAGTTAAAGTATGAAAGTTTATTTTTCGTATTCTGGAACAAGGAGACTGAAAACAGGTTATGTCAGCTTGGGGGGTCCAGCGATCAGGAAACATTGAGCGTCTACACAAAGGAGAGACTTCAGGATAATACAGAAGGGTGTTAAATCCTGCTAGGCATTGCTGCCTGTCGCACCTTCTCCGATGCCCATGGGTCAGCTGGAACGTCTCCTGGTGGCGGGGCAGTGACAGGGACGTCTCCCTGTCACCCCCTGCAGCTGAAAGATGTTATTCCCTGCAACTGTTGTCTGGGGGTTAGGTGTTATTCCCTCAGGTTCTGTCCTTCCTCCGCAGCCAGAGCCAAAAGGTGAAGTGAAAGTGAAAGCCCTTTGGGAAACTCCTCCAACTCCCATTGTCATTGTGACACAGCACACACAAGTGAACACTGCACACCATGAAATTGCATTTATGCCTCACCCGTGCAAGGGGGCAGCCCTCAATGGCGGTGGAGCAGTGGATGGAGCAGTGTGGCGGGACGGTACCATGCTCAGGGAGGAGGATGGGGGAGAGCGCTGGTTAATTACTCCCCCCCCAACCTGGCGGGTCGGGAGTCGAACCGGTAACCTTTGGGATCCAAGTCTGACACCCTAACCGCTCACCCACAACTGCCCCTTTCTCTGACTCCTCAGCCAGTTCCTTTGTTGCCTCCTCAGCCTTCCTCCCGTGACTCCAACGTTTTTCAGGAGGCGTATGGTCGACAACCCCATAAAGCCTTGGCATCTGACCTATTACTGGGTAGATGGTAGTCTTCAGCAGCCAGCTCTGAGTACTTGGCCTTCTCTCGCTCAAAGGCAGCTTCGATCCCTTATTCCATTGGCACAGTGAGCTCAATGAGGACTACCGCTCTTGCCTTTACGGACCACACCACAATGTCTGGTCGGAGAGATGTGGTGTTGATTTCTGTGGGAAACTGAAGCTTCCTGTCCAAGTCAACCTTCATGCTCCACTCCTGACCAGTAGTGAAGGGCCTTCCGGTTTCTCTTTGCTTGAAGCTTCTGATTCCTCCTTCCGTGACAAAAATGGTGGGGTTCTCTGCCGGCGATGGTGTTCTGCTACCCTGTCTGCACTCCTCCAGCACTTCGGCTAGCTTTCTCAAGACCTGGTAATGGCGCCATCTATAGCGGCCCTGTGAGAGGGCTACTTTGCAGCCTGACAAGATGTGCTGGAGGCTTGTGTTGGGAGCATTGCAGAGTGCACAACATTCCTGATTTCCGAACCACTGGTGAAGGTTCCGAGGACAGGGAAGCGTGTCATATGTTGAGCGGATAAGGAAGCTAAGTCTTGCCTGTGGGATCTTCCACAAGTCTGACCAACTGATGTTCCTGGTTGAGATTCCCTCCCAGGTTGTCCAGCTTCCTTGCCGTCCCTGAGACACAGCCTTGATCTTATAGCGGTCTTCCTCCATCCTCGTCACCTCCGCCACCATTCTTTTCTTTCCTTGCGGTGGGCCTTGGACCAGAAGCGTGGTGCTTTTCCCCATCCTAGGCCTGCTCTTTCTACCTGCACTGTGCCCACAATCTCCTTGTGCTGCAGCCAGCTTACAGCTTGTTCGACCTCGGTCTGGCCGTTCCACTTGCGGCCAGTCAGGACCCTGGCTTTAGCATTCCTAACAGACTCATCTGTGGACTCCCAAAGTTCAAGCACCAACCTGGTCTTTTCTTGCATGTAGCCCAGCTGTAGCAATCTTAGAGGTAGCTGGAGCATGTTCCTCCCAAATAGGCCGGCTTCAGAGAGGCACCGTGGCAGCCCCAACCACTTTCGGATGAATGAGTTGGCTTTCCCATCCATACTACTCACGGTTGATGAGGGGATCTCACTCATTTTCAGGGGCCACAGCAGTCTCTGGTAGAGTGTAAATTGGTAACACCAGACCTTGTATTTGCCTGGGAGTTGGCTTTGATCAATTCTCTTCAGGCCATCAGAGAGCTGCTTCATAACGGTTTTCCCCATTTGCTTGTCAGAAAGCTCGGCAGTGTACTGCCTCCCAAGGCTTTTGATGGGCTGCTCTGCGAGGAGTGGGATCTTCTCTCCCCCGACCACGAAGGTGGTCTTGTCGTTCTGGACTCCTCTCCTGAGTGACAGGCTACGGGACTTAGAGGGCTTGATCTCCTTCCTTGCCCATGACATCAGCTCATCAGTCCTCCGCAGCAGTCTTGCTGTACATGCTTCTGTCTGAAGGAGGGTGGTGGCGTCGTCCAAGTAGCTCCTTAGCGGGGGGAGCCTCTGGCCCATTGGCAGTTTGATTATTCCGGCCATTTGCCTTGCACCGATGATGATTATTTCAAATGCTGCTACAAACAGTGTAGGCGAAATGGCACACCCTGTCGCTATTCCAACTTCAAGCCATCCAGTAGTGAAGTCCAGGGCAGAGAGGGGCACATCTGCAGGTTGTTAAAATAGCTTTTTACCATGCTTCTGATGCAAGCGGGCATGTAGAAGAACTCCATGGTAGAACTCATTGGCTTATAGTGGCACAGAAGAGCAGTGGAGCAGACTGTCAACTGAAAAACTTGAAAAGGTTGGTGTTCAGAAAAGGTGAGCAGTGTAACTCTCAGCGTCTGGAGAAGATATCTTCCAGAGCTGGGGCAGATCAGGCCAGCACAGATTACACTCACAACCAGAGTCCAGTAAGGCATACAGGAAAATGGACTGATTATTAACTAGGAGTGAAGCTGGCAACAGCAGGCGAGGTGAACTTATGATAATTTTTTGGTCCGCCAGCAGCCTTGCCTTCACTGGTGGACCCTGGCTTTTAACAGCATAGGACAGACGGAGACAAATTGCCTAGCCTCACCACAGTAGAGACAAAGCTTAGAACACATCCTGTGCTGTCTCTCCTCATGAGCCAACCTAGTGTGACCAACCTGTATGGGTTCAGGGCTGGAATGGCTCTGTGAGGACTCAGCTGGAACTGTGTGGCTAGAGACTGGGTGTGATTTGAGTTGAGTATTTCTTTTATTTCTTTCCTTTGCACGGGCTCGTCTTCTATTATCCAGTCAGATAGACAGTTTAATTAGATCCTCCAAAGTTTTGGGTTCATCTAAGGTGACTAGTTCGTCTTTGATGGGATCATTTAAGGCGTTTGAAAAAGCACATTTGAGTGCAGCAGTGTTTCTATCCTGAAGCCGCAGCTTGAATGCGGAAATCAATAGAAAAATCTGCTACAGATCTTTGTCCTTGTCTTAGCTTCAACAGGTCTCAGGAGCTAAGCGCTTTATCAGTATCCTGGTTGAAAGCTTGTTTAAATTCAGTAATCAACTCTTCAAATGTGCAGTTGTATTCAAGGGACGAAGAGAATTTAACCTCTGCACAATCCAAAGCGCGATCAGACAAATGTGCAATTATGTAGGTGATCTTAGAGGAGTCCTGAACAAACTTACTGGAAGAATGATTAAACTGGATGGTGCATTGCATTAGAAACCCCCGGCATTTCTTAGGATCCCCATCAAACCTGGGTGGATTGGGCAGCTGTCACTCAGAAAACGTGGAATGGATTGGGGCTTGGGAGCTGGAAGCAACGCAGGTTCACAGACAGGATCGGAAGTCTGTTGAAAATGAGTACAGAGAAAATCATTTAAATTCGCTAAGTGCCTGTTCATTTCTGCTTGTTGGTTACCCAATTTATAAGGAGAGTTCTAATGCTTCTGTATTGAAGTTTGTTGTAGATAAAGGGCTCTATGGGTTGCTTCTGCTGGGTCTTTGGTTTGGCCAGAGTGTTCTGTCATGATGGGTCTAATAATTTTGCCAACATGTACAAACACTTACAGAGAGATTGTCAAAGTATGAAAGTTTCTGTTTCTTATTCTTGAACTTCAAGAGGTAAAGAGTAGATTTATGAATCGAATCACGTCAGGTAATAAAGATTTAATGTCGTATGCATCAGACACACTTTTGTGGATCTTGTCTTGTAAATATGTAAATTTTATGGGCTTGTTTGAATCAGCATGTGCATGTGTAGATTTTATCCTGTGGGGGGCAAAAATAGTGCATAAATGTCAATTACGGGGGGGGGGGGATCTTGTGCTGTGCATCTGTGAATCACATATATGACTGTGAAAACGGAGACTCTTCTACTGTAGCTTCATATAAACTAA
Source organism: Cyprinodon variegatus (assembly GCF_000732505.1). Lineage (NCBI taxonomy): Eukaryota > Metazoa > Chordata > Actinopteri > Cyprinodontiformes > Cyprinodontidae > Cyprinodon > Cyprinodon variegatus. The sequence goes on along the minus strand of NW_015151820.1, from coordinate 28,948 downwards.
CACCTTCGCCAGGGGCGGATTTACCATTAGGCAAAACTAGGCAGTTGCCTAGGGCCCCAAGTTCCTAGGGGGCTCCCTAAAACTCCTTTTACATGTATGGTTAATACAGCTATTACTTATTTGTGCACATTAATTATGTTTTTGATAAAAATCCTTTAGCTAAAATGCCATTAGAATGCTTATAACATTAAGTGTGTCTCGGGCCCCCCCCCCTACAGTGTCCACTACATTAGTTCAGGCCATTTGCTGCGCATGGGCAGAAAGGTCCAAACACACGGCAGCAAACTATTTGAAAACAAACAAGACTAGCAGAGCGGAGGAGAAGAGAAAAGAAAGGAAAGGAAAGGAAAGAAAGATGAAAAGAAGTTACCCTAGCGGTGCTGAAAAGAGGAGAAAGAAGAATGAAAGTAGGAAGCTGCTTTCAAAGTTACCAAAAATGACTGACTTCGGCTTCTTCACGAGCAGCAGCAGCAGTAACCCGCAAACAGCTCAGCAGTAACGCTGGCACCTGTTGAGGAGGATCCATGGTGGAGTTGAACAACTACTGAGTATTAAGCTGTCGAAGGGGACATCCCCCCTATATTGATAAGTATTTATTTACCTTATTGAAGATGGGTCATTTTAAAGTAAGTTTCTAATTTCATTTGGATTTGCTACAAACGATGAAAAATCAATTATTTAGGTGTTTTTTATGTTGAATTTCAGGAAAATCTCAGGCTTTTAAATGTTGTAAAATCACCCATAAGTTTTAGGTGTTTTAGTCCTTAATAATTTAAGTTATACATTCAAAAAAAATAAGGAAGTTATTACCAACATTTCACTCTGCTTTACAGCTTTGTATTAACATTAATTATAGATTAAACAATTTACTGTTCTGTAGT
>NW_015151820.1:23993-26730 GCF_000732505.1 Cyprinodon variegatus | reverse complement strand
TGGATGGATGGATGGATGGATGGATGGATGGATGGATGGATGGATGGATGGATGGATGGATGGATGGATGGATGGATGGATGGATGGACAGACTGTTGGACGGATGAATAGACGTGTTATAGAACAGAAACGACTTCACTGACAGCTGTGTTTTGAAGCAGCCTGTCCCTCTGACATCACATCCTGAACCATGCGTCTGTGGCCCCTTTACATCCGCTGAGAAAAATCTATTTCTATCTCTCTCCCTGAACCTCAGTCTGGATGCAACGGGGAGACATGAACATATTAATAATATTAAAGTTGCACTTTACTGATCTCACACTGGAGAAATTTACCTCCGCATTTAACCCATCTCCCTGGGGAGCAGTGGGATGCAATTGTGTGGCACCCGGGGAGCAGTGTGGGCTTAAGGGTCTTACTCTGGCACCCAGAGTTCAATCTGTGGGGATTGAACCGGGTACTTGCAACCTTCTCCGAGCACAAGCGCACTTCTCTAACCCACTAGACCAACACTCCCCCTTCTAGCTTGATATCACGTTACATGTGTGGCAATCTCCGAGCTTAAAATGCAGCAAAGCTTTGCTGTTATGCCCGCTCTGATACAAAGCATGAGGAGTTTTGTTAAATATCAGTCATCAATCAATAAATCATGAAAGCACCCGGTTTCTGTTCTGGCCAAAGACCTTGTGTCTGTTGTGTTGTTTTGTGCTATGAGCGGTTAAGACTGCTTAGTCGCTGCTTGCCTTCCTGCGCTGTGGGCTGCAGGAAGAGCCCCTCACTTAGCTTAGAGCATCATGAGCAGAGCTCTTAAAAGCTGTGTAGGTTCCCCAAAAGTTCAAGGACAATGATATCATTTGTGCTGTATTGGACTGACTATTAGTTTCCCAGACTGGCTGAGATGGGCATAAGACCCTGACCCACTGGGATTCAATGACTGTCACACTGACTACAATCATGATAAAGTGCTTTGAAAGGCTGGTAAAAGAACAGATTGTCTCCAGTCCCCCCCCCACATTTGACTCATTCCAGTTTGCCTACCGATTAAACCCCTCCTCTGAAGACAGCATCTCCTCAGCTCTTCACTTGTGTCTAGCACACTTGGAGGAGAAGAACACACACTGTGCTGATTCTGTTCCTGGACTTCAGTTTGGCTTTCAACACCATCATCCCACAGCATCTGATAGGAAAACTGGAACATCTGGGCTTCAGCACAGCCGGTTACAATTGCCTGTTAGACTTCCTCACCAACAGACCTCAGTCAGTCCGGGTCAGACAGAACACCTCTGATGTCATCACCCGAAGCACAGGTTCTCCTCGGCTGTTCATCCAGATGACAGACGTCTGCGTCCCCAGGTTCACCACCAATCACATCTTGAAGTTTGCAGAGACAATAATTACCAGGACTAAAGAGAGGAGGTGTGGAGCAGCTGGTGGACTGGTACAGAGAAAACAACCTGATCCTGAATGTTGAGAAAACAAAGGATATCATTGTTGACTTCAGGAAGAACCAGCCTAAACATGTTGCACTGCTCATCAACAGATCAGCTGTAGAGCTGTTCAGCAGCACCAAATTGCTTGGGGTGCACATCACAGACAACCTCACTTGGACTGTAAGCACCACCTCACTGGTCAAAAGGGCACAAGGTGCATGTGTCTCCTGAGGAGGATGAGGAGAGCCCACCTGCCCCCACCCATCCTCACGACCTTCTACAGAAGCATAATAGAGCGTTCTGACCAGCAATCTCACTGTATGGTGTGAAGGCTGCAATGCTGCAGACTGGAAAAAGGTGAGGAGAGTAGTGAGAGACGCTGGATGTTGGAAAAACTGTAAATCTTAAGTGTGTTTACATTATTTTATGACAGGGTTAGTTTTATCCAAAATGCAACCTTCAGACTAAATCTTTAGTTCAAAGTTATTTTTATCAGACCATAACCCATTTTTTGCAGCATCTTTCTCTGAACGTCAAAGGACCTAAGCTTCCTTAAGCCGGGTATACACTGTGAGACATTTTGAATTGTTGCAAGCAGCTACAGCGGTTTCGTCATACAGTGTGAGTTCACAGTTCCCGTTATATGTTCTCACATTCAGGCGCGCTGGAAGCTGTTTCAAGCGAGGGGGGCTGATGGCTGGGTTGGAAAACACATGACGTCATTATGTTGAGGGCTGTGGCTGACGTTTTTAACATAATATTGAAGGCCCACCAGGGGCGTTGCTAGGCACAAAGCTTTATTGGGGCACTGGCCCCCTACTGCATATGCCCCTACTGCCATACACAAATACAGACAAGCACACTGCCCCACCCTGATACATTCCTACCAAAATTACCAGTTGAGATATTAATGAGTGTAAGAGCATATTTGTTTTAACAAACATGAACAATTTCAACATTGCAGCTATAAAAAATAATACATTACCAACTTTAAAAATAAAAAGTTTCCTTATACACATTCTGAAGTAATCATTAATTCCTAGGTTAAAGAGTTTTAGTTCAGGGGAAAGTTTAACTCAACCTGAACTAAGTTTTTCTTTTATTTTTTGAGCATTAAAGTGTACCTCCTATTTATCATTTTTGCAAAGTGGTCAATCACTTGTGACTCAGCTTAGAAAGTTCTTCCTTTTCAACTGATAAAGTAGCAAGATGATGGAGCCTGTCTTGTCCCATTGTGCACCTCGGCCAAGTGTGGATCCTTCTCAACACACTGAATGACCTTTCACAACTCCAGCTGTTGACTGGGA
>NW_015151820.1:18697-22479 GCF_000732505.1 Cyprinodon variegatus | reverse complement strand
TACAATATTATGTTACTCCACAGCCCCCCACCATGGGGGGCTGATGCTATGACGAGGGAGGCTGCAGCCCCCGCAGCACCCCCCTTCCCGTGCCACTGCTCACATTATGCGGCCTGATGCTCTGATGCGATCTACCTGCTCACAATGTAATTCTAAAAACGTCGGACTCAGCTCCGCAGTGACATGGCACTACTCGGAGTCTATTCAAAACTCAAACGAGTTGAAAAGGAATTTGATGCTCACTAGACTTAAACACGCTGCATTTGCAACTTGTGCAATTTTTTGTGCTGAAAGCCGTAAAAAGAAAAGGCAATGATATATTTGGACAAAGACATGGCTGAGCAAACGTGGCTACTATGATCTGTCAATTTTACAGAAAGAACTTTACATTTCTCTTGCAGCCCCACCATGCTTTTGTGTTTTCATCTGAAAGGAAGAAGGAGAATCCTTGTTTCCGCATGCCCACTCAGTGATTTGCCCACGACAACAAACTGAATTTAGAGCATGTTTGAGTTTCTCCCAACCTCACGATTCCTGATTGGGAGGTAGTCGTGAGTGGCTGATCGCCCCTTGTTGCCCCCTGTACACTACGCGATGCAGAACCCATGATCAGGCTGAAAATGTGGATGGAACCCTATCCTTCATTTGATTTTGTTATTCCCTCAGACATTGCTGCATATCAGAGGTCAGACCCACCATTGAAACAGTGGTTTAAAAGGGCTACAGAAGTTGAAGGAAAGAAAACAATTTTGTTGGAGGATGTAACCTATGTAGTGAGGAATGGCATCCTTTATGAAATTAAAGATAAAACTGAAGCCGTTGCCTTACCACAGCAGCTAAGACAAAAGATGATGGAAATTGGTAATTCAATCCATTGGGCTGATTTGTCATGGTTTCGGTTCTGTTATCCTTTACTTTGGCCCATGTTTCCTAGTTTTATTGGTTTAATTCCTATTTTGTTGTAGTTTTTAGATTTATGTTAGTTCTCAGGTTTTTCTGTTGTTTTCCTCTGTTGCCCTCTTGTGTGTGTTCCTTTCCCCTTGGCTCAATCATTGTCTCCTCACACCTGCTCCTTGTCAGCTCGTTAGCCCTGCCTTTGTATCAGTCAGCTACATATACTCTCCCTCTGCATTCACTCCTTGTTGTTGATGGTCCTGTCGTTGCTGTTGTTGTCTCACCTCGTCTCTCACTGGCTCCTTGTGTGTTTTTTCCCTTGATGTCTCCATGGTTCTGGTCTGTGTTACATTTTTAGTTGGATTTTTGGGTTCCTGCCTTTGTTAACTACTTTCATCATTAAAACTACAAGAATTCACCTCAGCCTCTCTGCATTTGAGTCCTCTAAATCACAACCAAGACATGACAGGATCATGTTGGATTTCAGAAATCCTTTCATATGATAACAAGTCAGTTTGTGTGGCCAGGGTGTTGCTCGAGCCCATCTACAGCCGTTACCTATCCTAAAAACACCCTTTGAAAGAATAGAAATGGATGTTATAGGTCATTTGTTTATCTGTGACTATGCTACCAGATTCCCCTATGCTTTTCCTTTAAGATCTGTAAAAGATAAACAAGTAGCTAACTGTTTACTGCATCTTTTTTCACGGATAGGCATTCCAAAAGAAGTCCTTACAGATTGTGGGACAAATTTTCCGTTCAGAATGCTGAAACAGGTTTTTCAGTTGTTATGTACAAAGGGTAAAAAACCACCTCATACCACCCCCAATCAGATGGACTGGTTGAACGTTTTAACCAAACGGTGAAAAACATGCTACGCAAGTTTGTTGCACAGACTGGAGCAGATTTGGACAAATGGCTGCCTTACATGCTCTTCCCCTATTGGGAAGTTCCACAGGCCTCAATTGGATTCTCCCCATTTTAGCTGCTTTATGGATGATGAAGATGTGAAGTGAGAGGGTCTTTGGATCTTCTGAGAGAACAAATGGAGAGCATCAATTGGTGAGCATGTGGTGTCCTATGTGATTAAAAATAAGAGGGAGAAATTTTAGCAAATGTCTGCATTGGCATAGCAGAACATGAAAGCAACACAGGTTAAACAGAAAACCTGATATGATAAAAGTGCCAGGGAGAGGAGTTTCCATCCAGGACAGCAAGTGTTGTTACTGATCCTAACCACTGACAATAAGCTTTTGGCTAAATGGCAGGAAACTTAAAAAAGTCATACAGCAGGCTGGGAAACTGAATTATGAGCTGTATATGCCCGAAAACAAAGAAGAAATATCAAATCTTCGATGTTAATCTCTTGAAACAATACCACAACATTTCACAGTTGTCAGCAATGCAGTTTGATTCTGAACGGTTTCAACAAGAGCCATTGTAGCGAGAAGAACATGCAGAGACAGCTTTGCCTCAACTCTTGCTGCGTGTGGTTGAGGATGACGGGGAGGATGAGTTATTTTTCCCTGCTAGTATTTCAGAATCAGTTTCAGTTTCTCTTTCTCATCTTCTGCCAACCTCAGAGCAAGATTTTAATGGCACTGGCGGCCAAGCAAGATGCACCCAAATTTGGCTTGGGCCATATGCCTTCTGTTGAGCCGGCCCTTGCTTCCCTCATTGTGGCGCCAAATAAGGCTTTGAGAGCTAATGCCAGATGTCCTCATCCTCAGTGCCATGTCACTGATGATATGCTCTGTAGAGCCTATGACTCTGGGTCTCGTTTGGGACGATTTGGTAATTCTCTGTCGCATGTATTTCTGGGTCTCTCAGCTTCTTTGGAGGGTGTCACGATCGATGCACCCACTGAAGGGCTGATGGATGCATCTCTCCATGCGTTTGCTCTTCATTCAAGGGAAATTAGACGTGTTCTTTCTACCCTTGTGCAGGCATGCTGCCAGATTTGGCTGGCTCAGTCTCCTCTAGCGTGTAGACGGACCCTTATGGGCCTTCCAGTGGTTCCTGGAGAGTTGTTTGGCTCCGCTGCACTTGCAGCCTTGGAGAGGTCGGCCCTGGCTTTGCATAGCAGCCTTCATCGCAGACGATTGCAGCGTCCCGTTGGGAGTGCCTCAGTGTCTCTATCACGCTTTTATCCTGTCCAGACTACACCCTGCTCGGGAAAGCCACAGCTTTATGCAGGGCCTTGTGCAAGACCTGCCCATGGCCATAGGGATGTACCCAGAGGTCGGGCTCATGTCATTTCTCAACCCAGGCGGGTCACTCGACAACCCTCCTGCCCCCCTAAGGGCAGGCAGGCTCGGAGATGACATCACCAGGTCGACGGTGGGACACTTTACAGTCCACCCTTTCGATTATAATAGGATATTATCGTTGTGTATTCGATATAAAAAAAAAAGGAAAATTAATGAATATAAAAAACTAAGAAACTAAAACTATGAGTATACAGTGGGGGAAATAAGTATTTGACCCCTTGCTGATTTTGCAGGTTTGCTCACTTACAATGAATGCGACAATCTATAATTTTAATCATATGTACATTCTAACAGTGAAAGAATCCCAAAGAAAATTCCAGAAAATCACATCATATTAATTTATTAAAACTGATAACCATCTGATGAGGAAAAACAAGTATTTGACCCCCTTGACAAACAGCATGTAAATATTTTGTAGAAAAGCCATTATTGGCCAGTACAGATGTCAAATGTCAAATGGCACCGACAGTTTATCTTTTCTCTCCAAGTTGCTTTCTGATCCTTAGTAGCCCATCCCAGCCTTGTGCAGATCAACAATCTTGTCCCTGATGTCCGTAGAAAGCTCTTTGGTCTTGCCCATGGTGGTGATGTTGGCTGCTGGTTATTTGGGTGTTGACA
>NW_015151820.1:15228-16569 GCF_000732505.1 Cyprinodon variegatus | reverse complement strand
TATATATATATATATATATATATATATATATATATATAGCGAGGGGACACTGTTAAATGATTATAATATATGGAAAAATCATGGAAATAAATAGAGCCCTGGAATCACATCCTGGTAGGCAAAGACATTTAACTGTTTTTCCCCATGATGATAGTTTTCCTGGTAAAAGATCTATTTGCTGAGAATGTAAATGTTTTAATTCTTATCATTATCAGTTACCCTTTTTGTTTCCCTGGAAAGAGAAAATGTCAAATCAGTCAAAAAAATTGACTCCTTCATGTCTACAAAGTGTAAATCAAATTATTAACCTGAGCTTCATTAAAAGAAAAAAAAAGACAAATCTCTATGCAAAATGTTAAAATCATGACACAAATATCTTTCACACAAATGACCAGTTCAGCTCTTCAGAATCAGGGTATGACAGCCTGCTGTCACACTCTGAAGCTGTGTGGTAACTTTTACATTTTTCATTTTCAAAATGAGTTGTACATTTCATATATTTTCATTAGCCTGACTTTAAGTTAGCTCTTGCAGTGCACACATTTAGTTAACTTTATTTGTCGTTTTTTTTTTTTTTTTGAGTTGCCAGTTTCCTTGGGATCTGCTGGTTGAAGACTGCAATGAGCTCCAGCTTTCCTCAATTGGTTGTTGCAGGCTAATTAGTGGGTCAAACCATTGGTAATGGGAAGGGATATTTGTTTATCATTTGTTTAAATATTCTTTAAATTTTTGTGTTTTTGGTGTCTGGCCAGTATTTATCTGTTTGATTAAGTTTATTTGTTTATTAGTTTGTTAGTCAGTTATCCCTCTTGTGTGTCAACAGTGGTCTGATCAGCCACTATTTAAGTTTCCCTCATGTCCTGTTTGTTAGGTCAGTTTGTGCTTGAGTTCTTTATGTTAAAGCCTGAATTGGATTCTGTTTTAATGACTTCTGTTTTTGGGCCCAGTTTATCATTTTTTGAACACTTTGGGAATAAATTAAGATTTTTTTTTTGAAAAATTTCAGTGGTTTTCTTGCTAGTCTGTGCAAATCCCTCACACAGGGTCAGTCAAACCACACATCTGAAAAGTAGCTGAGATTTCCGGATCATCAGAGTTCATTCTCTAATCCTGAAATCTTAGTCAATACTTACCATCTGCTATCAGGTGGTCATCTAACACTTGGACTTTCTTTTGTATTAAGAAACTAATATCAAACACTCATGTACTAAAAATATTCAGCTTTTATTAAAATACAACACATTTCAACACAATTCCGTTCTCATTCATGTTGTATAATTAAATTATCAAAAAGCCAAAGCTGATATCAGACATCTTAAAGGGATAGTTCGGGATTTTTGA
>NW_015151820.1:12101-14012 GCF_000732505.1 Cyprinodon variegatus | reverse complement strand
GTGTGTGGGTGTATGTGTGTGTGTGTGTGTGTGTGAGTGTGTGTGTGGAGTGTGTGTGTATGTGTGTGAGTGTGTGTGTGGGTGTATGTGTGTGTGTGTGTGTGTGTGAGTGTGTGTGTGGAGTGTGTGTGTATGTGTGTGAGTGTGTGTGTGGGTGTATGTGTGTGTGTGTGTGTGTGTGTGTGTTTGTCAGGCCCTTTTTCTCACTGGGGGGATTTAGGCAGATTCCTGGAACCTTAGCCTGCCCATCTTTAGCGACCCTCGTGTAACTGGGTCAACGGTAAAATGGCCGCTTTTCAGTCTATTTATCCACAGATAATTTAACTCTAGTCAAAAAAAACAGCGAACCAGTTACTATTCTGCTGTAAGCCAACCTGGGATAATTGGGAGATCTCTCTGAAGATCCCGTCACCTCTGACCTAAGAATCAGAAAATCTTATGGTGTATTCTGCTGCCGTCCCTCAAAGTTAAACTTTGTTTTATCATCCTACATTTAAATCCATTAAGTAGGTTTTAGTTTTTACTCTTTTTAAGCATACTTGTTTTAAATGTGCAAATAATAATTATTATTATTTCACTCTCTCTGGAAAAGATGCCACTTTGAGTCAAATCCTCAGGAATTGATTATTTATTTTTTGCAAATCCGCCATTTTAGTTAATAAACCCATATCTTTTATGTATTTTAGTTGCATTTTTCCAAACTTCATCCCATTGATTTAGTATTGATTTTATTATTACAGACTCAAGGTCCAATAAACATTAAAAGAAAACAGACACACTAAGAATAAAAAAGAATAAGAGTACAACAGAGAAGGTGCCTAACCCTTCAGGAGGCAATTATACCAATGTCTCCAAAGCACAGATGAATATTTAACTGCACTATATTTGACATTGGTCATCAGTAAAATAATTCTATTATCAGACTCATTTAGACGACAAATAAATTTATACATAAGCTTTCTCAAAACAGCCATAAAAGTCCTGACACTAACAGATACAAACAATTCACAAATGTGCCGTATACAGTGATGTGCAATATGATCTGAAAAAGTTCACTTTCACTTCGTCAGAACAGAATCCAAACTTCCGGACAAGGATATTTGCTTGAGCGTATATCATTCGGACCTGACAGTAAATGTCCTCATCATCAGACAGATGGTCTGTCAACACATGACCAAGATATTTGACTTCATTTGAGACGTTCAATAAAATACCAGATAGTTTAAAATTGGGAAATATTATGTTTTTATCCTCTTTAGTGCGACGGATCAAATTTATACTTTTAGAAGGGTTGAATTTGACGTCATGAAGCTCACCATATGCTGAACAGACATTAAGCAGCTTCTGAAGACCAGCTGAACTTGGATTAAAGATAACTAGGTCATCAGCATACATTAAATGATTTATAATTGTATCTCCAACCATGCAGCCAGTTCTACACAAGTTTAGCTGCTTAGAGAGGTCATTCATATAGAAATTAAACAGTATAGGGAACAAAATTTTACCTTGTCTGACTCCATTACTGATACAAAAGGATGCAGACACACAGTTATCCCATTTGACCTGCATACAGTAGTTTCGTTAGCATATCAATAGGACAAGCATCTTACTATATAATGAGGTACACCAGCTTGGCACAATTTTAAAAACAGTTTTCTATGGTTTACACAATCAAAATCCTTAGTAACGTCTAAGAAACACAGAAAAAACGAGTAGTTTTTGCTATTATAATTATACAGAAGTTCTTTTAGACTATGGCTCTGTTCGAAAACCTAGGACGCATCCTTAGAAGACCGGATTCGAAGGCCGATTACGTCATAGCGCGGCGCCGAGGTCCACTCAGATTCCAAGAGTCCTCGTTATGCGGCCTTAAAATGCGTCCTTCTTTTTGCCCGATTTGAAGGACGGGTC
>NW_015151820.1:6806-11113 GCF_000732505.1 Cyprinodon variegatus | reverse complement strand
AGGACACGTCCTAGGCTTTCGAACAGAGCCGTTATATACACAGATCTGCGCCATGTTTGGACTTGAACCCAAATTGATTATCTGTAGACATTACTAACTTTTTGGCAAAAGAGTTAGTTCAAAGATCTTAGACAGCATACTTGCTAGGGCAATAGGTCTATAATTGTCAGAACTGCCAATTTTTCCAGCTTTGTTTTTGATCACAGGAACTAGAGTAACATTCATCAAGTTATCAGGAATAAAACCATGCATAATGAAACCAGTAAAGCACAGGGCAAGAAGAGGGGCTTACCTTGAGTTTGCAAACTTAAGATGTTCAGCTGAAATAAGATCCATTCCCACAGATTTATTAGCTGACAGCTCTTTAATTGCTTGATAGATCTTGTGTGTTTTGATCATTTCTACTATATTGACCTTGTCAACCTGCAAGGGTTCACTGTGAACACAGGTGAATAACTTTCTGTAGTATTGTTGCCAAAAATCTACAATCATTTTCACCCCAGAATCACCATCGACAGTGCAAGGAAGAGAGATTTACTTTTACTGATATTTTTAGCCTCTTTCCAAAAGGCTTTTGAATCCTTACCTATCAGCTTTTTTGCCAAGGATTCAGCCCTCATGGTTTGCTCATTCTTTCTAATGAAGTGCAACACATATTTAAATTTTGCATTAGATAGCTTCTTCTGTTCAAATATAGGGCCCTGCCTAGGTTTACCTGCGAGGGCCCAGGAAGTAGTAGCTTCTCGGGCTTTACTGTTGTATTTCGACATGTGTGTTCCATCCTGGTTTATTTTTAATCTGTATACTACTTTTATTAAAAGGCAAACTAGCTCCCAGTAGCGCTACAATTATGTCGGAATATAATCCAGTTATATTGGTTATATGTCCAATAATAGAGCAGTGATCCATATCCAGGATCATATCCAGGATATGATCATATCCAGGAAGTGTTTGATTCATGACAGATATTGCCGCGTGAAGCTGTTCCATCTTACATAGCAAGCCACAGACATCCATGTTAGAAAAAGTCACTAGAGGCAAATCATCTAGATACTGGGACACAAATCTGGGAATGTTGTCGCCACATTCGTTCAGCACTTTGAGGCAGGCTTTTACATTGTTGACATCATTTTGTCAACATTTTGTGCTCCTTTATACGCGATATTACGCCGTGAAAGAAGTGCAAAGTTCATACAGCGTCTTCTTTGATGTTTCTATCCAGTCTGAATCAAAAGTATTGACAGCCAACAAAACAATCTCATCCTTGCTTAGAGTTTTTAGTTTGATAAAAAGAAAGTGTAGAGATTCATCCTCCACTGTCATTCAAAAAGTACACAAATAAATTGTCTGTTTTAGAACTGAAAACACTTTGGGTCCTAAAGTCATTCTAAAACTGAACATTTGGGCCATCTTAAACACATATGGGGTTGGTCATCATCTTATAAAGTATAAATTTATAGTAACCTGTAGGGTAACATTTATTTTTAACACTTAAGGGATGCAAATCATAGATTTCATCGTTCATAAACCTTTAGTGATATATATATATGTGTATTAATATTTTTCGAGGAAAGGAAAATTTAATTCTGTTAGTTTTTCATTTAGTGAAATCAAATTCAGATTAAAGTGACATAACTTTAGACTTCATCCTATTGGATTATATTATTCATTCTTTTTTCTTCTATTAGGTGCTATTTTGTTCACATTTTCACAAGTCAGAGTAACCATCACCTTTTCTCTGTCTTAGTCAGAACCTGATACATTCAGGGCAAATCAACATACCGCAAAATCATGAAGATACGAAGCTAATCTCTCCAAGTGGCTGTTGTGTAAATAGAGAATTTGGTTTGTGCACATTTTATTACTACTGTGTCAGACCATGTTTGGACAACTTTCTCTCTTGATTTGCCTAAGTTTTCATCTCCAGGTCCTTCCATAACATTATAGATCATGGCGACTGTTAGGGTTATGGAATGACAATATGGAATGACAATTATAAAATGAATGTGTGTGCATATGAAACATTGAAGAAATAAGATGCTACATTTCTGTCCTGTGATTCAATCAGGAGGGTCATAAACTTTTACGACCTGCATCCAGTAGGTCATGAGGCAGAGTCACACTGGTGTGTGACTTCCATCCAGCCAGATGGTCATTTCACACTGTCTTATGACCTGCATCCTGCCAGATAATCATTACTGGGTTTTCTGTTAAAGACCCGCCCTATTGTGTTGTAAACTGTTAATAAAAGGCTTTGCTGTGAAGGGATCTGTGAGAAGAGGTGCTGGTTCTGAGCCAGCAGTTCTTCTCCCCTGTGCAGAGGCTGACGTTGCAAAATCCCTGTCTGTGTTTGATCATTTCATCCTCTTAAACTCTTAAACTCACATTTCTTTGGATTTAAACCCAACAGCGACGGCAGGAAATAAACAAACAAGACCTGTCCTGTTATTACACAATCCACAGGCCGGATCAAACACCCTCTGTTTTCCAGTCCTGAAGCTGACAGGAAAACATGGTTGCTGCTAAGTTTTTTTTCTTTTAGAAAGATAATTTTCGGTTTAGATAGGTTCTAATTTGATCAGAAATTATTTTACTGACTCTAAGTCAATCATCTTTTAGTAAAAGCCCACAAGGTCATACATTATCACCTTTTTTAGACATTTTCCCACAGATAAAAGTCATGTAAAGTAAGTCAGTCTGTCAACAAGCATTTTCTTCATTGCAAGATAATAATAAACAAAGGAGACCCATCCTGTTTACAGGCCTGATAATAAACATTTAGTTTTACCAGTCCTGAAGCTAACATAGGAAAAGGTAGTTGCTGCTGAGTTTTTTCTTTTAAAAAGATATTTTGAAATTAAATTTTTGAAAAGGGTTTGAAGTGTTTGCCCGGCTTTAGGAAGTACAGTCTGCTCTGGCCCTTCTTGTAGATGGCTTCACCATTGTGTCTCCAGTCTAGTTTGTTATCCAGTTGGACACTGATGTATTTATACTCATCCATTATCTCCAATTCTCCTCCTTTGGATTTAGCGTGTTTCAGTTTCTTCTGAAATGTTGAAATTCAAGATCAGATGATTGTTTTCACTCCATGCCAAAAAGCAGGTCACCAGTTCTCTGTGCTCAGCTTCTTGTCCATCTTTGAGTCACCAGATTATTCCTGCAGGTAACAGGACTCTGGTACTGGAAGTCAGAGGTATACAGAGTAAAAAGAAATGGTGAGAGTACGGTCCTCTGTGGTGCTCCTGTACTGCCGACTACTTGAATAGACAGCTAGCTCTTCAGTGAAACAAACCATGAATTGTTTGTCAGGTAGTTTTTGATCCAGGTAAACTTTGATACCTTGACCTGAGTCTTCTGTAGTTTCTCACAAAGTAAATCAGGTTGAATTGTTTTAAATGCACTGGACAGATCAAAGAGCATGATCCTCACATCGCTGTCTGCCTGTCAGACAAACCCATTGTCTGTCTAGATGACAGTGGGTTTGTCAAAGCAGGTGAATGATGGCATCTTCCACTCCAATTCCACGGCAATATGCAATTTGCATTTTTATTATCAGTTTAGTGATTATAATGGTAATTTGCTTACTGACCAGGGTTTTAGACCCTTTCCTAAAAGGGTTAGACTCCTGAATCCAGCTTTTAACAATCCAGTTTCTTTCACAAATGTAGTAATTTAGGCTATGGCTCTTAGCAACGTTATTAATCACCAACCAAATGAATATATCTCTGTTCATTCGGGTGCTTCTGAAAGTAAATCCAACCTGAGTGTTAATCGTTCACTGTGTAAAATGAACACAAAAGACCACAGGTAAAAAACACAACTGTACCTTTATTAGCTACAATCACAGGGTATTATATCTAGTAACTAGCAAAACACTAAAAACTCAGCCACAAAGGTAAGCACATTATTGTGCATTGGCGTTTCTTCACTACCAGTAAATGTCAATATCTTGGTTTATAATTCAAGCAGGGCTTTTATTAGGGCTTCATTAACACGTCTAGTTAACTATTTAACTCAAAGGAAATTGATTCGCTTCTTAGAGACAAACAGTCATAAATTGCTTATAAAATAACCACAGTAAACCCCAATCTTTTCTGTGTGGATACTACAAACTACCAAAAAAAAAACCTCAGGACACATGAAAGAATCGGTAAGCATAAAAAGGATTCAATGCGTCTTTGAGGAAGATTTTTTGATAATATTCAGTCAATTAGCTAAGCTGTTGTAATGAATTGAAAAAATATCCATAATATTAACAGCATAGATGATCTACATTCAACCGATTTGTAACAGCGGTTTTTGGTAAC
>NW_015151820.1:0-2222 GCF_000732505.1 Cyprinodon variegatus | reverse complement strand
GGGAGTTTACGGGGGTTTACGGGGACGAAAATCTCACTTTTCATGCAGTGGATCATGCTAAATGGATAACTAGAATAGGGTATTTGGTAACAATACTGTATTCAATAATTACAATACCTACAATAATTTCAATAAATATACTGGGTATTGGAAATGAAGCTAATTTGCAGACTCTACCTTTCTCCTTGTTATTGGCTTTATTCTGATGGTTGATTTCAGCATACAATGGAGCAGGATCTGAAACGGAAATTTTATTTAATCATACCAGACATGGTATTGAAAGAGTAACTAAGCCAAAAAATAAAGCGATTTAAACTTTATAATGTGGCCTTAATGATGCTATCTTTATTTAATAGAGAACATTTTGGTATTCAGCCATAGTGCCCTCTGTTGGTTGCAGGGTTACCCGATGTCCCTATTTGGACAGAACAGTCAGAGTGAACTCTGCATTTTTCGCTTCTCTCCCACCATCCCACAAATGGAAACAATGTCCAGCATTTGAATGGGTCAAATTAGAAGAAAAAAGTAAAAACATATACAAATATTCAAAGGTAATTTTCTAAATATAAAAAATTCAGAGCTGCACCTAATTCTCTTAAAACAAGGTAAAGAATTTTAACACAAAGTATTATGGACACTATGATTAAAGAAAAACAAAACATAGCTACAACAAAGACTGTGGAACAGTTTATAACTGAGTGAAGCAGTGAAAGGCAATTCTCAGAGAGCTGTTTGGTAAAGTTTGACGAAGTCAGGCCCTATTTCTAGTTTAAGTATGAGAAGAGCTCAATGTAAACAAACATAAAACTAAGTCACAAAAAAATGCACAACTGAAAAGCTGCTTCTTTCCCACATTGTACCTCATAAGGATCCTAGTTGCCCAACATTTCATTTTTATCTGGTCACCCTTGTTGGTTAAAAAGTGGCTTATGCAGAGGAAATTTCATTTACTGGATTAACTGCTACATGTTTGTCACAGCTCCATATTAAGGAATAATGGTACAAAGTCCAAGTGAAGATTTTAATACTTAACATATCATTTTATTTGTCAGAACATATATTTTTTTCATCATATAAATTTTAATGTTCTCCCATGGCTTATATCTACAAGAAGCACTGCCCACTTTGGTGGCATTTTTAAAAATGTGTCCTGTGGTCAGGGTTATGCTTTATACAGTATCACGCTTGGGCTATATTTTAATACTATAGCATGAGATGACATTGAATACAAACCAATGTGCTGTTTTTGCCACACTTTACGATCACAACAGAAACTCAAGTGAAATCAGTTTCCCTTTCAGATACATTAGAACATTTAAATGCTCTGCAAGGCATGCTGGTTGAGATAATTATAACAAAACTAAATTAACTGGATTCTAAAAATATGTACCCAAATTCAAAACATGCACAGTGAATTTAGAAAATCTCACACAAGACAAATGATTCCAAAAGATTTTACGAGAAATACAGAGAGGAAAATAAGGCACACAGCCAGGAACAACAATGATTCTCTCTGGAAGAAGCATATCAAGGTTCTAGAGTGGCCTAGCCAGTCTCCTAACCTAAACCTAATAGAGAATCTATGGAGGGAGCTCAAACTCTGTATTTCTAAGCAACAGCCCAGAAACCTGAATGATCTAGAGATCTGTGTGGAGAAGTGAGCCAAACTCCCTCGAGCAATGTGTGCAAACCTGGTGAAAAAATACAGAAAAAGTTTATCTGTAATTGCAAACAAAGGCTACTGTAACAAATATTAACATTGATTTCTTAGGTGTTCAAACACTTATTTGCAGCTGTATCATACAAATAAATTGTTAAAGAAAATCATACATTGTGATTTCTGAATTTGTATTTAGATTACTGTATGTCTCTCACAGAGGACATGCACCTATATTGACTATTTCAGACCCCTCCATGATTTCTAAGTGGGAGAACTTGCAAAATAGCAGGGTGTCCTCTCTGTATATTCTTTAGCCAGTGTCTAAAATCACACATTTAAATTTCTCCATGGTTTTCTTCTTTAAAATATTCTGCATATCGATCTGAATGTTTGGACATCTCTTCTCCTTGACACTTTGTCTTCTCAATACAACAGATCTGCTGTTAAACTTTGTTTTTACAGTTTGACCTGGTCCATTCCAAAACCAATATTTTCCACTAATACCTCCTTTTATATTAACAACAGACAAGGTCTGGTGCGGAAAATGAAAACCGCTCTTCAT
>NW_015151819.1:173793-174894 GCF_000732505.1 Cyprinodon variegatus | reverse complement strand
CATCTTAAAGTATCAGAAACATAAATTCCCAGCGGGCTGGGAATAGAATTTAACTATAGAATCACATTAAAACTATTCATGTTTTTGCCTTTAATGCATTTAATATCCCCATGCTTCATACACATCTACTATTTTAATGGCTCCCCCATTTGCTCAAACACCTATTCACACTCAGATGAAGAACTTCCCCTGTGGACTCTTTCTTCCTGTTCTGCTTTTACTAGGCTGGGCTGAAAGCCCCATTTGAAGTTCTAGAACCGCCCCTGCATCCTTGATGCCTTTTGAAATTTCACATGTTCTCGTTAATGCAACCATTTCTGCAGCTTGCGCAGAATATGATGATTTTAAAGCAGCACTGTAAAGATTTTTTTTTTTTTTAAACTCATCTACAATGGTAAAAACAACTAATTTCTTTCTGGAAACTGACACATCCACATACAAATTTTTATAACCCTCCTGCGGTTCATCTGTTAAATCTGAACGCGGCTTGCAGCTCATAGTTGTTCTTTGAACACATTGGTGAGGGTCACCATCTTCCGGTGTGGGCAGCAAGGTTGAGGGTTTTAAAGAATTACATTTCTGAAGCGTGAGGTGAGGCTGAGACAGCAAAGTGGTCATAATATTTAGATGTCTGGCTGGAGACATAAAAGTCATTTTTGCTGATGTGACCAACAATTCCACTGCATGAGGTATTAACAAGGTCAGCGGATGAAATGCCACTGGCCTCATTTTTTTCCCTTGTTTCTGCATTAGCAGAGAGGCCATGAATTGTCCCCTGCAATCCACTGCTTGGATAAATGGTTTAGAATAATCTGGTAGTGCCACTACAGAAGAGTTTGCAATTAGGTCCTTTAGTTGTGAAAAAGCTGACTCTGCAGTTGGAGTCCACACTATTTTATCTATCATTGCCTTATCATTTGTATAAATGAGATCAAGCAGTGGCTGAGTAACCTCAGCATAATTGGGAATCCATGTCTTACAGTAATTACACAAACCTAGAAAAGCCATCATTTGCTTTTTAGTTTTAGGCTGTGGAGCGTTCAACACCCCCTTTTTCCTGTATGTAGCTTGCATGACAAAAATAATTTTCTTGTGGGTTTA
>NW_015151819.1:170092-171512 GCF_000732505.1 Cyprinodon variegatus | reverse complement strand
ACGGTCCTGGACAATTGGATCTTGACTCCCGGGTTTCGGCACCAAAAGTGTTGGGTTTTAATCCAGAGAAATGTGAGTTTAAAAGATTAAGAGGAAATGATCAAACACAGACAGGGTTTTGGAAAGTCAACCTCTGCAAAGGGGAGAGAATCTGCAGGCTCCAACCAGCACACACTCTCTCAGATCCCTTCACAGCAAAGCCTTTTATTAACAGTTTACAACATAATAGGGCGGGCCTTAAACAGAAGACCCAGTAATGACTATCTGACAGGATGCAGGTCATAAGATAGTGTGAAATGACCAACTGGCTGGATGGAAGTCGCACAACCGTGTGACTCTGCCTCTTGACCTACTGGATGGAGGTCATAAAAGTTTATGACCCTTCTGATTGAATCACTGGATAGAAATGTAGCATCTTCTTTCTTTCAATGTTTCATATGTCCACACAATAATTTTATAATTATCACTCTAACAACCCCACAAACTGCATCTTTAGGAAAACCAAGAGCCCCCCAAACGTGAGTCCCATTCCTGCAAATTACAAGTTTCAGTTATATTTCCTACAGGCCTTGAACTGCTCATTGTGATCTCCCCTTCAGAGTTTCCGGTTCCGGTTCACCAGACGTTCAACTGAGTTTACCCTGCTGTTTAACTTCTCACTCTGATTTTGTTTACCTACAAATAAACCTGTTAACTTTTACCTTTGTTTTTCTGAGTGTGTCTCTGCATGTGGGTTAGAACCATAAAACTCATCATGACACCAGCATGTCTCCTTATTTTCACAGACCTTGAAGGATCCAGTCTTGGTAGACCGCATCCTTGGAGGATGCAGTCCATGAATTCGAACAGAGCCCTTCTCTGATCTACCAGGTTTTTGTTACCATTAGCATAAGGAGTGAAAGAAACAGAAATAACAGCCTGCCAACCCCAAATTACCATCAGCCGACTCAAATAATGCCCACTATGCCTGATTGCCAGTCCAGCTGTGATGGTAGTCATACTGCTTTTGTATTTGGGATTGGCATGTTAATCTCTCTCTAAAATAATCTAAAAACTGATAGGATGAAATGTTACAATATGAAGAAACAATGTAATAATAAGAGATTCATCAAGAGGAGATAAGTCCGTGTTCAACAGTCAATGATGGGTTTGGGATTCTAGCCCATATGCAGAACACACTCTGAGACTGGGAAAAAGTTCAAAGGTTTAATGAAGAATTTGTACAATAACAGGTCAGGGGGAATTCAGATCCAGGGCTGGTCACGACTGGGTTTACTGTTCTGGAGATTGAGCAGAGCGGCAGAGGGGGGGGAACCAGGAGGTTCAGAGGCTGTCGGCAGGCTGAAGGCTTGGTGGAGGCTGAGCTTGGTTAAGAGCTTGCACATCACCAGGTTTGAGTTTCCCTTCCAGATTCTGCTGG
>NW_015151819.1:166594-168062 GCF_000732505.1 Cyprinodon variegatus | reverse complement strand
GCTCTGATGAAGGCCTCTACTGTTGTAACATCAGTGGACATGGAGAGTCTCCATCCAGCTGGATCTCTGTTGAAGGTCAGAAGGACCAACCTCTTTCTTCCACTGTCTGGGTTTCAGAGAATGAAGTTATTTTTATTTCTTTTTTTTCTCAGAGAAACCATCCTCAGTCTCAAGAAATCTCGCCTCTTATGTTCCTACCACCAATCCTCCTTCAGATTCCCAGTTTCCTCTCTCCTTGATCGCGTCTCTTTCATGCATCAGTCCACTGGTTTTACTGCTGATGACTCTACTGATAAAACAAAGATGTTACAAGAAAACTGGAAGTAAGACTTTTGATTTTTACATTGTTTGTTTTTGTTATTCACTTTATTTTATGAGGTTTAAAGCCTAATTTCCATTTTAATATTCAAAATCCCTCTCTGTGCAACAATAGGCTCAGCTGAGGTCAACGAAGCTGAATGGGATATGGTAACATATAGTGATGTAAGAATATTAAAGGGACATCTATGGAGAAAAGGACCAACAGAAGGTAATGATTTTGTGTATGTGGTTTTATGTGGAAATTCTCCTCTTGGAGTGGGGGTTTAGGACTAAGAATAGTGGAACCTGATTATGTATCTGTGCTTGTATTTGTACTTGCTGCAGAGAGAACCTTTTCATGTTAGGACATTTTATATCAAATATGTTATATTTATAACTATAGAAACGGAAGCTATCATCCTCAGAACGTGCAGCTACATTTTCTACATTAATATACAGCTTGTTTACACCTTACTGAGAGTGGTTTTCCTTTTTTTTTATTTTTGCAAAATTTTCAGATGCAAACTCAAACAGCTTAATCTTAATACAAACATATCTACTCTGGTCTAGTTTCTTACACTACTATGATCTATTGTGGTCATTATTTCCATTTGCACATTGACAGTAGCTTTTCAATTTTTGCATTGCAGTGAAATTTGTTAGTTTGCACGGATAGGTGTGAGGTGCTTTTTGGTTTCCACTTAGTTTCACACGCCTGCCTCATGAGCAGCAGAGGTGTTAAAAAACTAAAAAAACTAGTCTTCCTTTAAAACAGGGGCGTCAAACTGGTTCCAGAAAGGGCCGTGTGGCTGCAGGTTTTCTTTCCAACCAAGCAATAGCATACCAGACTCATTAAGGGAGTCCAATCTGAACATGATGACTTGATGATATGACTGGAGTCTGGTGTGCTATTGCTTGGTTGGAAAGAAAACCTGCAGCCACACGGCCCTTTCTGGAACCAGTTTGACACCTGTGCTTTAAAACGATTAACAGCAGCATAGTACATTTATTCTAGTGGTTCCAGCAATGTTTGCAATGTGCCCTTTTTTCTAACAGAAGACAATATGGCTACAGATTATTCACTTAGGAGGGATGATAGTACACCCAAAACATGATAAGCCTTCATTTTCTACTCACCCCCATGCTGAACAACACTCTGTAGTACTTT
>NW_015151819.1:162814-164150 GCF_000732505.1 Cyprinodon variegatus | reverse complement strand
CTTGATAAATGCAGTTTTCCCAATAAGATCTTATTTTACCGGGACCTCCCCATTCTGAAAGATTTCTTACTAGTATTCTGTCTCCTTGTTGTAAAGGGATGCCTTTTATGTGTTGGTCATAATACTTTTTCCCTTTTGCTGAGCTTTTGGGGGCTATTTTCAGACGCTATTTTGTATGCCTCTTGCATATGAGATTTCTCTGCATACAGTACTCTTTTCTTGTTTTGCGCTCACCGCCAACTTTTATGTCAAAAAGTCTACAGGCAGGGAAAATGGTGAGTAACCAGTTGCTTCATGTTTGGTACGATTGTACACGTGAAGAATGTGTGGTAGATGGTTTTTCCACTCTACTTTCTCTTCTTCATGTACAGTAGAGTGCCTAACATTTGCAGCAGCTAGTTGGAAAAGTTCTGAATAAATGTCTGATAGTAAACTAAGAAGCCTAGGAGAGCTACAGTGTTTGGTTCCTGGTCTTTAAGTCTGAATCTTTTCCTTTGGATTACGATGATATTATTACTTTTATAACAGGTTTTCAAGGGAATTTACTGGCTACCAAGAACAGAGAAACCTCCATGTAGTGGTTCTGCAACAATGCCTAAGCAGGCTGGGGATTGGGTAACAATACTCAGAAAGGGTAATCATGGATCTCTGCCCACTTGACACCACAAACCTGTCCAAGTTTCTTACCGGTTTCCCCCACTCAGTGACGAACCCACTGAGAAGCCCACTCTGGTGATTGGCAGCTCCATAGTCAGAAACGTGGCATTAGAGACACCAGGGACCATAGTCAAATGTTTGCTGGGGGCCAGAACGGGAAACATCAAATCCTACCTGAAACTGCTGGCTAAGCATAAGGTTAAATACAGTAAGATTGTTATTCACGATGACCAGTGGTGGAAAGTAACAAAGTATATTTAATTGATCACTGTACTTTTTTTGAGTATCTTTACTTTACTTGAGTTATTTTTAGGTGGATAACTTATAAGTTTCACTCCACTAGATTTCAAAGTTAAATATTTTAGTTCCTACTCCATTACATTTCAAAGTTAAATATTTTACTTTGTGCTCCACTACATTTCAAGGAAGCTGCTAGCTTTCCTTTTTTCTGGCCTGTTTAGACCATTCTGGTGTAGCGGTCTAGTATTGGTAGCAGGTGGTTCTACGCATCATTACATGCGGTGGTTTCTGAAAGTTACAAGGTTTTTAAAAATTACTCTGAAAATGATATAGAAATGTACTAATACTAGAAGATAGAAGATTTTTACTTTTTAATACTTACGTACTTTTAAATCTATGTACTTCTGAATACCTTAACATTTTCAAAAGTGAGTACTTT
>NW_015151819.1:157952-160349 GCF_000732505.1 Cyprinodon variegatus | reverse complement strand
TTCCTCAGGACAGAGTTCAGGGAGGAAGACATCAAGTTCTGGTCGGTCTGTGAATACAGAACCACTGATCCAGGAACAGAGCTGCTGTCCAAAGCCAGATCTATTTCTACAGCCTTGATGGAAGCAGAGGCCTCCAAGCAGGTAGGAGGCAACATGTTCATGTCTGCAGATCTGTAAAGGTTGTAATGCCCTAACCAGTAGACCTCCATTCCCATATTGGTGTGGTTCATTTACATACAGTTAAAGATGTGAGCTCAGAGATTTAGTGGATAATGCAAGGAGAAGGAGTGAAGCAAGACTATAGACAGAAGATAAAGTTTGTTGGCTGAAGTTCAATGCATGTCAGACAGGTTTTCAGTATGTTTAAATGCTGCACATTGTGTTTAGGTTGGTGGCACAAAATGCTACTTACAGTAAGTCTCGCAGCAGTGACTGTCTGGTTTATATCAGGCTGGTCTAATCCAGCTATTATTACTAACTGTAGTGTTGGCTCTACTAAGCCCATGGAATTAGCCAGTAAGAGACCATTTTTGCATGTTACACTCATCAGCTCGCAGTTCCACAACAGCTGAGGGAGCAACTTTTAACTTGCCCAGATGTGAGTCGGCTTAATTAGGTCAATTTCTGGGTGAATTCCCTACAACTGACACATTAAGTCCTGCAGATCTTCTGCTGCATCACGAGCTAAAAATGATCAAATATACACATGTGTAGATGAGGAGCTGAGCTCCTGATTATTAGATCAGGTTTAGATCTGGAATCAGAGTAGATAGATCACAGTGATGAAAGATGAAGCTGTTTGATGACCTTTAACCTTTTGGATTGTTCTTTTGGGGCAGCAATTGGTCTCCTAGTAGTTATCAGAATAGTGAGAATGATAGAAAACCCAGAGCGCATTAGAGAGGAAGGAGCAGGCACCCTGAGCTGATAGAGGCAGAGGAAGGAGCATCCAACATGGAGGGAGGTCAGCAATGAAGCTCAGAGCAGAGAGACACAGATAGAGATGAAGGACACTGGCTGCTGTGATGGACAGGTTGGAATTAAAGCTTTTCTACTTCATCTATGATTTCCTGCTTCTTTAGATTATTTCCATGGGATCAAAATGACTGACAGCTCTGATCTAATGAGTAAATATATTCCTTAGTTTTATGTTTTGTTGTTTTAAATAGTTGACCTGCAGCTTTATTCTCTGTATTTTCTTTCCTTCTAACCAGAGTGTGTTGATGTTCTACCAGAGCTTCCAGTAGAACCAGACCTCATCTACTCCTCAGTGAGGTAGTCCACCATCTGACCTCTGACCTCCAGCTGCTGCCTTCTGACTGCTTCATCCAACAGACTCTGTTTACTTCTACATTCATGTTTCTATCATCCTGCAGTTAGAACATTTCTCTCTATGTAGAACTAGAGCACTCAGAGAAACCAGAACAGATCTAGATCACCACCCAAGTTTAAAGGGGAATGCCCTTTTTTTTTACATTTGGCCCTTGATTTTACGTTATTACATCATGTTCTACTCACCCATATAAGTCTTGTGTCAGTTGGAGCCGTTCTGAAGATATTCCGTTAGGTTATATCCAGTAACGTCTTCCTATGGGCAACGACTTGAAGGCACAAACTAAACTGTTCAGAATTTATTACGCCAGCATTCATAACGTAGGCGAATCACTGTCCCCCAGACATCCGCGGTTATATTTTTCATATTTATATGTTTTAAAAATGAAGCGGCAAGTGTATGATTACTTTATGTAGTCTTTACGTCATAGCGCGGTGTTGAGGTCTGATCAGATTCCAAGAGTCCTCGTTATGCGACCTTAAAATGGGTCCTTCTTTTTGCCCGATTTGAAGGACGCGTCCGATGTGTCCTCGCTATCCTTGGTTTTCCCAGGATTCATTGGAAGACCAAGCAAGCCGGCTGCTCCGTGATCAGAGAAAAGGTTACTTGGCGCCGAACAGTGGAGAATATTGGAAGTGCAGTTTAATATAATACAAATCTGTGAATAGTTTTGTCTAAAATGAATGAAAATAGTTGATTTAATGGTTATTGAGTCAGATATGCAGTGGTGTTGTTTGATTTATCTAAAGGTTTTTATCTGTTACTGTGTAAATGGGTTTGGCTGTAATTGAAGGACAGATTCTAATATATCTACAGGGTGGGGACTATAAATCTGATAGGATTTTAATTTTTTATTGCTGTTTTGCACAATATGCTTTACTAAGTATTTTTTGTTAGTCAATATTATAGATTTTGCAGATATATTTTTATACATACATTGTTTAGATTTACTTATATTTTTTACCCCTTTCATAGAATAGAATAGAAAAAGCCTTTATTGTCCCAAAATGGGCAAATTTACAGCAGCAGAAATATTATTGAAAATGGTCACACAAATGTGGACC
>NW_015151819.1:155819-156913 GCF_000732505.1 Cyprinodon variegatus | reverse complement strand
AGTTTTAAAAACTTCGGTATTCATTCTTTTCCTGCTTTGTGTGTCAACATTCACGGTTGCTAAGCAGACCTAGACCTGTTTGAATTCACAGCCAAAACACTTCCGGTCTCCTTATTTTCACGGACTTCGAAGGATCCAGTCCAGGCAGACCGCGTCCTTGGAGGATGCAGCCCAGGATTTCGAACAGAGCCGAGAAGGACGACCACACAGACAGCCGGAAAGGCAAACCAAGGACTCACAGCTGCTTTTTGTCTGCGACCTTCCGCTTGAGGTCTGCGCGGCTCTGCGACCCTCCAACGCGTAGTCAGGATTTTTTTTAGGTGCGCAATGACAGTTGCAGAGCCTCAGCGCAGGGGGCGTGGTCACGCACAGAGACAGATTTGATGGTTGCAGAGGCTATGCGTTAGAAGCATACATTGGTCTTTACTCAAAAGTAAGTCTTATTGCTAAAACTAATCTGTTCTCTTTCTGCGAACAGATTTTAGTAAAAAGCTGATCAATAAGTGTTATATAGGTGCTGTTAGAACATGAGGTTTTCCTTCATGCAGAGCAAATATTTCATCCTGGATCTGATTGACATGACTAACTGTGATCTGTGGCTGAGAGAAGGTTCTGTTTCCAGGGGAACTGGTTTAGATTGATTCCAGTTTGACACAATTAAAATTAGACTATAAAATTTAATAACAGATTCTAGTTTTAAAAAGTTTTACATTGTTTTAATTTCATCTTCTCACAGCAGATCATCTGTTAAATAAAAACTACAACCTTCCAAAATGTGATTATTTTAAAAATAAGAAAACTATCAGTGGTATTTCAGTGATCTCTCAGATTAGAGTTTTCTACCACCTGGTGGTCAGATTGTATATTACAAGAGAACAAATTGCCTAAAATATTCTTCAGTTTACAGTAAAAATGAGATAAAAGAAAGCTAGTAGTTTGTAGTAGTATTAGTTGTTTTTACTGTTAAAATAAATTAAAGTATATTGGGTTTATATTTTGCAACAGAAACATAGGATTCTAACTCACGTTGACTTTTTTGCACATTCATTATTTCACTGCTTCAGCTCCACATACTGAACAGTGTTAACATTAAC
>NW_015151819.1:152580-155672 GCF_000732505.1 Cyprinodon variegatus | reverse complement strand
GACATTGTTTATATTAATCTAATTTGCTTTTGGAACTTTGAATTTTTCATCCTCCCAGGAATGAGAAAGGAATTTTTCAGTCCCTCCAAGGAAGCACCCACTAACCAGGACTCTAAAGACCAACTCACATTGGAAAAACAAATTAAGTAAAAAATTATTTTCACAGCACTGCTGCCTTGCAGAAAGAAGGTTCTGGGTTTTATTCCCGGCCCAGGGTCTTTCTGCATGGAGTTTGCATATTCTCCCTGAGCATGCGTGGGTTCTCTCCGGGTACTCTGGCTTCCTCCCACAGTCCAAAAACATGACTGTTAGGTTAATTGGCTTCTCTAAATTCTCCTTATGTGTCAGTGTGTGCGTGAATGGTTGTTTGTCTCTATGTTGCCCTGCGATGGACTGGCGACCTGTCCAGGGTGGACCCCGCCTCTTGCCCGTAGACAGCTGGAGATAGGCCGCAGCACCCCTCACGACCCCACTCGGGATAAAGCGTGTCAGATAATGGATGGATAATTATTTTCACCTTTAAAATAAGAAAATTAGATGTTTACCTGCTCAAAAGAAGTGAAAATAATCCTTTTCCAGAAAAATGTATTAATTTAGGTTTCACTTTTGCATTTCAGGGCCTGTTAACTACTGCTGATCTTCATTTAATACACTCCACTCCCCTGATTAAAAAACCCAGAATCTGTCATGTAGTAATGGGTAGAAAGACCTAATTCTGCAAACTGTAATAATACTGAGCCAGCGTTGCTCTATACTGACACCTGCTGGATCTTAAACACCATTGCATCAGACACACAGACTTGATTACTTAGTTTATATACAGTAATTTATTTCAGTGTAATTCATTAATTATCACGTATTTTATGTCTCAACCTAAATTATTAAGTTTAAAATATCTTTATATGTGTTTTAATTACATAGAGTACAAAGTCAATATGTCATAATGTAAAAGTAGTCAAAGTTTTGTGGATGTGATGTTGCTTATTGACTTGCCATTGATGCAGGACATATATTCATTAAACTAGAAAACAACAACAACAAAAAGTGTCCAAAGTTCTGGTATTCGGGCAATGCCTTTTATTTATTGAGGTGTTATCCAAACCTCTCCGGATGGTAAAAAATGTGATGGTCAATTGGTTCCCTAAACTCCTCCCTCTCGGTGCTGAGAGGATGGTGATCCTTGGTAATAAAACCTGCTGGTCCTTACTGGCAGCATATAACCTACTGTAGCATTAAATTACCTTTAACTCCCAAATGGAATCAGAGAGCTTCTCTAATCAAACCAGCATCATCATACAGATATGGGATCCTGTCTCTACCTTTCAATCAACAAGGAGAGTCTCAACTGTCTCTGCTGATGTCTCACTCTGATGCTTGAGGATTGGGGAGGTGCTTTGATTTATTAAGGACAGTTTAGTCACACAAATGAGACATTTAATCTGCAATAAATATGTGGAATAATTTAAACGTTATCACTTTAACATGTATTCGGAGTCTAATAGATGTGGAGGACACAGAGAAAGGAAAATACAAATAAATATCTTATTTTCTGATTATAGATGAAACTGATCCACACAGTAAAATCTTTCATTCTCTGTATCAAAAAGTCCTTCTGCAATGAGTTTAGTTAGCTGTGCTCCCTTTACTTTTTGAAAGGCAGTGATTCTGCTCTGTACTTGTCTGATCTGTCATTTCTCCATGTGATTTGACATTAAAAATATAAAAGACAAAGAAAATATATATTTAACAGCCTGAAATCAGGAGTCAAACTCAGGACTGTAACTCCTCCATGTGGTTGGGAGGGAACTCTAAAACAGACCTGTGGTGTAAGGAAGGTCTAAAGGTGACTTCCTAATACTTTCTACATATTTCACAGCACAGCAGCTACTTTTCCAAACCTGTTGTATTAATAGACATTAAGTCTTCTCTGAGAACCATCCAGTGGCGGATGGCCAATATAGGATGTTAGGACGCCGCTCCACCAGCCCAATGACCTTGATCAAGAGTCTTAATTTAAGAAATAAATTAATATATTGATATATATTTTTAGATGTGATAAAGATAAATGTTTAATCTTAAATGAGTTGGAAGAATTAGCCTCTCGTATCAACCTCCGCAAAGAGATCACCATGCAGCTCACACCCAGCCTTCTAGATCCACCCCTGCTGCAATCTCACCTTGTAGGGTTTAGACAGAGCCTGAGCCCATGCAACTGGGGAAGACTTCCCTTTCAAAGGAGGAGCGACGCCGCAGGCAGCAACAAGGGCTCTGTCTTTACTGTGGTGGTGAGGGTCATGTTAGTCCAGTAAAAGCTCAGGCTCAGAAGGGCAGGGGAGGTCCATACTGAGTCGAACCATAGACTCTGTCTCCCGTCTGTTACTGCCCGCTACTCTGTCCTGATACTGAGTTCATGGACCAGGCGTTTGCCCAGGAATTGAACAATAAATTATTTCCTGTGTTCTTGCCTTGGATGGCTGTTAGATTTAAAAATTGTGAGTTCATATAGGACAAAAATGAATCTAACACACAAAGGGATTATCAAACACAGCTTCCTGCAGGAGGAGAAAGGCTGCCTGCTCACATTTCAGCACCTTTCTGCCCCCCCACCCAAAACAGCAGAGTCTTTTATTAACAGAACACAAGCAAATGGGTGGGTCTTAGGCCAGAAGACCCTGTAATGTCTAACTGGCTGGAAGCAGGACTTCAATGTTTCATATGCACACACATCAACTTTATAATCATCATTGAATAATCCTAAAATGTCCCCCCTCTTGTGCATATAAACACCAGCATCTTTCAATTCATATTGTATGCATAGAAGTAGGAATATGAGTACAAACATAACAGTCTGTTTTGTTCAAATCTTCAGCAACGTGCTTGGAATGCTGCCACCACATATTGGCACAGTAGGATGACTTGCTGTGGATCCATCAAAGACCATTCTCGTACTCGTACTCGTCGTCTCCCGCTTTATCCGGAACTGGGTCGCGGGGGCAGCAGACTAAGCAGAGACTCTCAGACTTCCCTCTATCAGACACCTCCTCCAGCTCTGCTGGGGGAAGCCCTAGGCGCTCCCAGGCCAGCCGAGAGAC
>NW_015151819.1:149009-151319 GCF_000732505.1 Cyprinodon variegatus | reverse complement strand
AGCCCCAAGCACCGCGTCTCTTCTTCCCCCATGGAAAGCGTGTCTGTCGGGTTGAGGAGATCTTCAAAGTATTCCTTCCACCGCCCGACAATATCCTCCTTCAAGGTCAGCAGCTCCCCACTCCCACTGAAAACAGTGTTAGCGAAGCACTGCTTTCCCCTCCGGAGGCGCCGGACGGTTTGCCAGAATTGCTTTGAGGCCAACCAGAACTCCTCCACTTGAGGAGACCATTCTGTTCCTCCTTTGTTTCAGACAGTCAGTTTGAGTCCCTAGGAACACCAGTCCAACGGTCATCACCAGGCAGCAAAACCACTTTGGTTTTTCCCATCTTCACCAGTCCCTCCAAGGAAGCACCCACTAACCAGGACTCTAAAGGACGGGGTTAGGTTGGTTTCTTCACCAGCGTTGAGACGTTCTGAATGCAGACGAAAAAACCAAACCCCTTTGAAGCTGGACTTCACCACAGATCCCTACCTTAGTTATGGGGTCCCTGTGAAGGTAACTGGGTTCCTTGCTGAGGAAAATCTTTAATCAGCTTATAATGACTCTGGTGGATTCAAGTCTCTCTTTCCTGGATCTCCTCACAGTGGTGGGGGTTGCTAGTTGCACAATGTAGGGTCCTTCCCATATCGGAGCTGCCAAATTTTTCCTTTTGAGGATTTTAATCAGCACTCGGTCTCCAGGCTTCAGGCCTTCCTGTGGGGAAACAAAAGGAGCTCCGGGCAGATTACATTTTCTTTGAACAGTTCTGTATCTGAACAGCTTCAGAATTCACTTAGTTAATGGGTCAATGTTCTTTTTCTGCCCCTGTCTGTCCTTCCCATAAAGCCATCAGATGTTGGAATAATCCTCATCTCATGAGTAATTTTACCAAGTGTAAACACGCTGGCCATGGCTTTCCTGTTTCTGCCATTAATTTTCTCAATCTATCTTTAGTTTTTCTCCATTTCTTCTCTTCACTAATCCTGCACTCTGTGGATGGTAGGAACAGTGATGTTTCAAATTTATATTTAAATGTTTGGACATTAGCGATACCACTTCATTCACAAAATGTGTTCCATTATCACTTTGTAAGATTTTTTGGATACCATGCTCAGGTATGATATGTTTACATAATGCTTTTGCTACTATTAGCACATTTGCATGTTTTGTGGAAACAATTTCTACCCATTTAGAAAAATTGTTCACTAGGACTAGGCAGTACTTCTACTGTCCACTTGGGGTCAGCTCAATGTAGTCCATGCTAATTACTTCAAATGGAGCTGTACCTCTTGGTGCCTGTCCTCACTTAGTTCTCTGATTCCCTTGTTAATTGTATTTACAACATGTGAGACATGCAAAAAAATGTAAAACCTGTAGTAGTTACACACCTGTGTGTGTGTATCTATACTATATTTATCATAACTCCCCCCTGGTTGAGACATGATAATTTCATGGATCAAAATAGCTGCTGGTTTTAATCAGAATCAGAATCAGAAATGCTTTAATAATTTCAGAGGGAAATTACTTTTGTTACATGCCCAAGTTACAGTTATGTATATATATATATATATATATATATATATATATATATATATATATGTTTGGATAACAGTGAGATATGCTCTGCTCTAAGCTCTGTGTAGTCGTTCTGTTTCCTGAGCCCAGTGAATTGTGTCTGGCATGGCATCAGTGTGTCATAAATTAGGCTTAAAAGAAGCTGAGTTCTTTCTGCATAATGTGGAATCTAAGTTCTATAGTAATTGCACAATTCCAAAAATACATTATTTGTCTTGTAGTTACTGGCTTACGCTCACTTGCTATTGCAGTTTTTCACTCTCCCTGTATCCTTTACCTTCTTGTAAAATAATATGTCGCAAATAACAGACTTGTTTCTACACCCAATACATTTTTTCTTTTTACTGGCTTTATACCTTCCTCTGCTTCAGCCGATTGTGTTTTATCCGCAGTCTGTATTGCGATTTAAGATCTATTTGAACTGATTCTACAGTTGTCAATAGTCCTACATCATTTTTTCCTGTAGACCATAAAGCATTTAAAATATCTTTTAAATTATTTTCATCAGATTGTGATAGCAAAGAATGCTGAGTTATTTTATCTCATGCTAAATCTTGGACCCAAGCTTCAACATTGAACAGAATTTTATAAGGCTGTTTCCATAATTCTGTGGAACATGTAAATAGCGTTTCAACAAAATCTTCTTGTGTTTATATGCACTATGCTAGAAGCACATTGTCAGATCCACAGGATGAAACTCTGTTA
This sequence comes from Cyprinodon variegatus, assembly GCF_000732505.1. Lineage (NCBI taxonomy): Eukaryota > Metazoa > Chordata > Actinopteri > Cyprinodontiformes > Cyprinodontidae > Cyprinodon > Cyprinodon variegatus. The sequence goes on along the minus strand of NW_015151819.1, from coordinate 149,057 downwards.
GTTGAACAGTTACTGTTAAGCTTTCTACACAGATGTAAGGAATGTACT
>NW_015151819.1:143956-147067 GCF_000732505.1 Cyprinodon variegatus | reverse complement strand
TAAACAGTTTCTAAAACACACAAACATGCAGAATCAGGTTTTCAACATTAGTTTTTAACATATGAAGTAAACTGCATGAAGACAAACCAAAACAAATGTGTGAGAAGCAGAAACTAGCAGCACCCAACTCAGGGGAAAAATCATCATGTGTGAATGAAAACATGCAATGTTGTAGCTGCACATGATAGACACAACGACAGATGTTAAAAACCACAAAGTCTTATGAAAGCCAAAAGAAAAAGAACTGCAAAGCCACTTCCTTTCAGAAAGCCTGCAATATATATTTCTTTGTATCTTACTAGAGAGGAGAGCTGAATCCTGGAATGCTGCTCAATTAGTAACCAAAGAAACACCACATTAACATCTTTAATCATATTTGCAATCATAGATTGTGTGTTTTTAATGTGCTCAAATAACAGTCTGTTTTATTTTATTAAAGAGTTTTACTTTCCTTGTCAGCTTCATGCCCTTCGTGTGAAGGTTGACAGACGAGGATTGGTCAACACCATCAGTGGCATCATAGAGGAAAACCACAACCTATATAAAAATAAGAGCTGAGAGCTCATTTCAGAGGTTACCAACCATTAACAGTTGCACTGCTTATCATCAAGATGCCAGTGCAAACACCTTTACTGTGTCTTCTGGGTGAGTAGAATGTTTTTATTATCAGGTAGAACATTTTTTCGGTTATATAATTACATAAATTATAATTATAGGATGATACAGTTATAAATTTTAAAGAATCTATTTCTCTTTCTCTCTCCTCTGTGTTGCTGAGCAGCGCTGCAGAGGGCAAAAGCTTAGATTATGCCCCTTCACAGGTTGATGATTTTGTTGATGGGGTTGAAAATAAAACAGCCCGTTTGAAAAAGAAAGCTGGCACCATAGCAGAGTGTTGTCGGAAAATGTTTACCTTTCTTCTAATATATATTAATTTATCCTATTTACTCACTATAAAAGATTTCACTCAGTCTGTTTCTCTCTCAAGGCCACACTTTTCTCTCCAGGCTGGTGTTTGTAGACCAGACATAGCTTTTTCCCATAACAAATCAGGTTCTTTCTCAAGGTTTATTCATAACATGTTATTTTGACTACTTTCCATTGTTGTAAGATGAACTGTTCTCTCTTTGCAAAGATATGAATAAATGTGCCGACTGAGTGAAATCCATCGATTTCCGTTTATTTAACTAGGATAAATAGTTGAATACTTTTTTCCCACGACAATTTGGCGTTGTCAGCTGGATTTTGTGGTATGTTGCTTTGTCCCTGTGCCATGAATGTCTGAGGTTCTGACTAAGACAGGGAAAAGGTGATTGTTGCTCTGACTTATAAANAGCTGTGGTTTTAGCTTCAGATTTGAAAACAAAAAAACAAAAAACACAACAGGTATCAGGAAAGCTTATTTCACCCAACAGGAACTAGAAATGTTGCTTAAAAGACAGAGAAACAGCACTACAACTGCAAAAGAGAGGAAGATGTCGGAAGAGAAGATCGTTGCTCGAGTTAATGCGTCTATATGGCAGGCCATTTTGACCTTTATTAAAAGTACTCTCCTCTCTGTTGTGCCATTTGAAAATTATCTTAAAAAAGATAATTTCTGGTCAACATAACATTCCTCGTCAGAACCAGAGGTGGGTAGTAACCAGGGTCGGACTGGGAATGATTACCCCCCCCCGGAAAAAAAGCACATTGGATTTATACAAATACAATAAATAAACAGTTTCTAAAACACACAAACATGCAGAATCAGGTTTCCAACATTAGTTTTTAACGTATGAAGTAAACTGCATGAAGACAAACCAAAACAAATGTGTGAGAAGCGGAAACTAGCAGCAACCAACTTATGGGAAAAATCATAATGTCTGAATGAATACATGCAATTTTGTAGCTACACGATAGACACAACAGCAGATGTTAAAAACCACAAAGTCTTATGAAAGCCAAAAGAAAAAGAACTGCAAAGCCACTTCCTTTCAGAAAGCCTGCGGACTACTGCCTGCAATATATATATTTTTGTATCTTACTAGAGAGGGGGGCTAAATCCTGGAATGCTGCTCAATCAGTAACCAAAGAAACACCACATTAACATCTTTAATCATATTTGCAATCATATATTGTGTGTTTTTAATGTGCTCAAATAACAGTCTGTTTTATTTTATTAAAGAGTTTTAGTTTCCCTGTCAGCTTCATGCCCTTCGTGTGAAGGTTGCCAGACGAGGATTGGTCAACACCATCAGTGGCATCATAGAGGAAAACCACAACCTATATAAAAATAAGAGCTGAGAGCTCGTTACCAACCATTAACAGTTGCACTGCTTATCATGAAGATGCCAATGCAAACATTTTTACTGTGTCTTCTGGGTGAGTAGAATGTTTTTATTATCAGGTAGAAAATTTATTTGGTTTAATAATCACATAAATTATAATTATAGGATGATACAGTTATACATTTTAAAGAATCTATTTCTCTCTCCTCTGAGTCGCTGAGCAGCGCTGCAGAGGGCAAAAGCTTAGATTATGCCCCTTCACAGGTTGATGATTTTGTTGATGGGGTTGAAAATAAAACAGCCCCTTTGAAAAAGAAAAACTTTAAAAATAGAAAGCTGGCACCATAGCAGAGTGTTGTCGGAAAAATTTTATCTTTCTTCTAATATATATTAATTTATCCTATTTACTCGCTATAAAAGATTTCACTCAGTCTGTTTCTCTCTCAAGGCCACACTTTTCTCTCCAGGCTGGTGTTTGTAGACCAGACATAGCTTTTTCCCATTGCAAATCAGGTTATTTCTCAAGGTTTATTCATAACATGTTATTTTGACTACTTTCCATTGTTGTAAGATGAACTGTTCTCTCTTTGCAAAGATATGAATACATGTGCCGACTGAGTGAAATCCATCGATCTCTGTTTATTTAACTAGGATAAATAGTTGAATACTTTTTTCCCACGACAATTTGGCGTTGTCAGCTGGATTTTGTGGTATGTTGCTTTGTCCCTGTGCCATGAATGTCTGAGGTTCTGACTAAGACAGAGAAAAGGTGATGGTTGCTCTGACTTATAAAAATGAAAACAAAATAGCAACCAATAGAGGAAAAAGAATGAATAATATAATC
>NW_015151819.1:136939-140234 GCF_000732505.1 Cyprinodon variegatus | reverse complement strand
CTGTTCAGCCAGGTCAACAATTCCCCATAAATTATTGTACTGATAGAGAATACATCACTTTTTTCACACGGATTAACTCAGGAAGTACAGAGATATTACTAATAAACCTGAAAAGTCATGCCTTATGACAGTTTCCGTGTGTGTGCTGTGCTGTAGACAATTGCAATGACAATTATGCATAACATTATAGTCTCAATGCTGCTATAGTGACTGCAGCAATTCCACACATCAAGATAGAAATGATGATGACTTGATTTTGCTAAATTCTGTCATTCATAATCATCCTACTTTAAGTTTATGTTTTGTGTACCATGAAAAATGGCTATTAAACAATATTCATGTTTAAACACAACAGTACAGAATTCAATTGTATTTATGTCTAAGATATCCCAACATATTGTTTTTTAAAAAGCATTGTTAATTGTAAAAAACATTTTTTATATTTGTACAGTTCTTTTCTACAGCCGGACGCCATTTTTTTTCCCCTGAATGATTTCTGGGATATTTCTTTGGTCCAAGTCAGCTCTTGACCTTCCTGGATCTCAAGGGATCATTTTAAGGGCTAGAAGGCACTTCCCTCTAGCTCCTGAAATTATTGGGACACACTAACCTTAAAAGTGAGCACGCAAAACTGAGTGGTAGGGACCAAAACAATTGTAAGGGATAGAAATGGGACAGGGGCTTATTCTTCACCAGGAATGCCCAGTCCAGGTGATGCCTCTGTTTATATAAAGATTTAATGAGAACATTGACTAAACTGAAAAATGCTGAAAAGTGAAGGTGAATTGGAAAAATTGATTCTCTCCATTCATTGGAGGAAAATAAGATTTTTCTTTTAAACAATACAAGCATAGATTTCTATCCTAACTGGAAGGATGGAAAAAATGAAAAGAAAAGAAGCTCTATGATTATTTTCATCTTTATCCAAAAATAAACAGTAAGGATATTAAACATTTATTCTGGATATTATTTAGGGATTCATTTGTTATAAATCAAAGAAACTTCTGCATTGAATCTAGTTATCTGTAAGAAATAAAGTCCTCTAATTAAGACTAAAGCAGTTCCAGATGATGACGTTTAACCACATCTAGTTTATAAAGTCATGAGGGAGAGGCAGCCCAGATCCCAGATGATGCTGAGAGCAAAGATCTGCTGAGGGATCCACCTAGACAGAGAACGTCACAGATATGATCACAAAGACTGATTGATGTTGGAGCTCAGAAAGCAGAGAAGAGTTGGTCAGAGTTTAACGTCCAGCAGACACCTGATAGATGATATTGTGTGAGATGTAACCTGTGCAGATCAGTCTCACTGCTGGCTCTGACTGTGAGCTGAAGGTCAGAATATCAGGCAGCAGCTCCTCTCCTCGCTGTGACCAGTGAATGATTGAGAGCTGCAGACCTGCTGGCTGCTATTTTACACCGTTCTGGTTCAGCTCTACTAGAGGCTCTGAAAATGGAGGAAACTTTCTACATGTTAACCTTGTAGTCTGTCATAGTCTGTTAAATACTTTCACCAATAAATCAGTTTTTATTATTAATGTGTTCGGCTGAATTTTCAGTTGCACTAATCTTTGATGTTTAATTGCTGTCACTAGAAATAAAACAATATATAATCATTTTTAATGGTAACTTTGACTTTTGCATTTAGGTTTTGACAACTGAAAAATAAAAAACCAGCATGTTTTCTTTCAGTGCTTTTGTTTTGAAAGGAATAAATGACGAAGAAACCAGAGGTTGATTTGATTCATTTTCATTTCTTTTACATTTTTTTAATCAGAATTAACCTGGAAGTTTTAGTTTTAGGCTTTAACCAAAAACAGAGAAAAATAAAGCAACTCCTCTTCTTTAAATAAATGTTCTGTCTCTTCCTGTTTATGCAGATCATATCGACATTCCAGCTGTGATTGGAGAGAACCAGATTCTACCATGTAGAGCGGAAAACAGACCCATCGTGTATGTAGAGTGGAAGAGGACGGATATAAAGGAAGAAAATATTCTACGGTACAGAAATAATGCAGTTGATACAGAAAACCAGCATCCAGCTTTTAAGGACAGAGTGGTTTTCCAGGACATAGAAAAGAAGGATGGAGACGTATCTTTGGTTCTCATTAATGTGAGGATTAATGATTCTGGAACATATGAGGCTGAGGTTGGTTACCAAGGAACAGAAAATGATGAGAAACCCATCTGCTCCATCCACCTACATATAGCTCCTCCTCCTCCTCCTCCTCCTACTCCTCCAGGTGAGTTTGTGTCTCTGGATCAGTTTCTCCTGCAGCTTCCTTGTTCCAGATGTCAGAAACATCTCAGGATAGATGTTTGTTTTCTAGAGATGCTTTAGATGACTTTGTAGAAGCAGCTGGTCTGAGATCTGAAGAAACTTTATCACCTTTTATTGATTTAGTGATGACTGAATCTGATTTTGACTGTTGAACAAGTCGATAAAACATTGAATATCCTGGACAGGGATGGACTCAGCATATAGGTAGCCCCTATGATGGGACCCCAGGCGGCTGCCTCTATGCTGCGGGGCCCTGCTGGTTACCCATCCCTCTATCTGGGGCCCTGGAATATTTATTGATGTTTGAAATGAAAATACCGGTATTTAGGATTTCTAAGCAAAACTAGAAAACCAAAAGTAAAAGGTGTAAAAGAGATTTAGATGGAAAAGGAAGCATTAAGGCCCAAAATAAGTTTTCAACAATCAAAACAAGCAAAGCAGTATTATGTCTGTTAATGGTTTTCCATATCATGACTTCCTGCTCCAGTGGGAATCAAAAGAAGACGTAGCGAGTTCCTCTGAGAGCCTCTAACAGGGTTTCATCAGGGATCCGCTTCCTTTCACAGCTGGAATGAGCTCAGAGTTGGAGCCTGGTGCTGCTTTGAACACAGGATCAGGTGGAAGTGGATTAAAGCAGCTGAAGTTAGCCAGAAAAGCTGAATAGTGACTCAGAACAGGAGAACTGTGAGCTCCAGCTAATAACCTGTTCACCCTGAGAGACCTGAGCTGGAGGTTTGCTCTGAAAGCATCACCAGCCTCATCAGAGGGACTTTCAGCTGAGCTACAGTTAGACTTAAAGCTCTGACTGGGATAGAAAACACTAGAAACCTTTTCTTTCAGCTTCTAGCTGGATTTACTCCCAGATGGTAGAAATATCTGCACCTTAGATCGCTGGAAATATCAGCATTCAGTCCTCAAGCAGATAAACAAACATTAACATTAAATGTGATTAATCTAGTGGTTCCATGAAGGCAGATCATCTATAATTATCTACATTCTTTGTCTAATACTA
>NW_015151819.1:130764-136929 GCF_000732505.1 Cyprinodon variegatus | reverse complement strand
TTGTGTCCTTGGGCAAGACACTTCACCTGCATTGTCTACTGATGGTGGTCAGAGGGCCCGGTGGCGCCAGTGTACGGCAGCCTCTCTTCTGTCAGTGAGCCCCAGGGCAGCTGTGACTACAGTGTAGCTTGCCACCATCAGTGGGTGTGTAAATGGGTGAATGAATGTAGTATAAAGCGCTTTGGTCAAGTCTCCTGACTTGAAAAAAGGCGCTACATAAGTACTTACCATTTCTTCTTCTTACTTTACGTCTCTTTAACTTAAAGCTGCTAGACTGATAAATAATTTCAATAAGCTTAACTTCATTAATTTCTTTATATAACTTAATTTGGAATGTGTTTTATAAAAATAAATCCCACTATCTGAAGGACAGAGGATGAAATCTGATGGTTCCCCTGTCCACAAACGTAAATCATCTCTATTTCTCTACTTTACTTTATATTAGAGTTAATAGCTGTGATATTTAAATACTGGTTAATATAATCATCTGATCATTTATAGTATTGTTCACATAAAGTTAGACGATCATGAATTAAATTTCATTGAAAATCTAAGATCATTTTATCCAGACAGAACTCGTTAGCCAGCTAATTTAGAACATGAAAACTTTTATGATTCTTCTTCTTAAAAGAATCATCATCATGTTCTACTCACCCATATAAATTTGGTGTCATTTAGAGCCGTTCTGAAGATGTTCCGTTAGGTTATATCCAAGTAACGTCTTCCTATGGGCAACGACTTGAAGGCACAAACTGAACTGTTCATAAGTTATTCTTTATGGAACGTCAGCATTCATAACATGACACAAAACATGACACAAAACTCATACGTGTGAGTAGAACATGATGTAATAATGTAAAATCAAGGGCCCAATGTAAAAAAAACTGTATTTCCATTTAAAATCATCGATCAGCTGGTTTAAAGTGATAGAAACAGAAAACTGTTGTAGATCTAAGTCAGAGGTCATGATGTTCTTCTTCTGTCTCCACAGGATCCTGCGCCACAGCTCTGCTGTTTAATGCAGTTATCCCGGTTCTAATTCTCATTGGTTTTCTTTTCTATCATCTTCTCCATTAATAGTCAGGTGAGTCTCTAAAACTGTTTAACCCGTAATCCTGTTTTTCACTGTTTCCTCTCTCATCAATGTCACAGCCTTAAAAAGAGACACCTTATAAATGTTTCCCTCCCTGCATCTACAGTAGGGAAGGAAACATGTTTCAGTATCCAGATGAAAAAACATTTTTATCTCTAGGTCAAAGGTCAGGTTGAACATTGTTATTGTTTTTGTCTAGAGTGCCAAACTTTCTTCTAAACAACGTTTAGTGACAGGTCAATGGCGTAAATATCGTTAAGTAGAGACAGCATTTGCTTTAAGGCCCACAACCTCTTTGGGGCCCCATCATTGACACCTGGTGGGTCCCTTATGCAATTGTAGATTAGGACGTCTCTTTGTAATGGTAATCATAATGGTGCGATAAATTCCTCTTGAAGCCACCTGATATTGAAGTGGGTGACTGCACCGGACCATGGTTATACCCCAACACAGGGCAGATTTCAACATGATGGTGAACCGTTTAAACACGAGCCCAATAGCAAAGCAGACAGTGGTACTTTTAGTTACTATGTTAATAACTGTGTATAGTTCATTAGATGGTTGGTAAAAAACACACTCATATAATATGTTTCGAACCGTAATAAAGATCTTAACAGAACGATGTATTTGAAGATTTTATTTTTTACACTACAACTTGGAATTATGGGTAATCCAGAGTGCTGTGAAGCTCAAGCTAGCCCGATGGCTTGCTGTGCTAAAATCAGACATCCCTAGTCTCCCGGAAGTTCCGGGAGTCTCCTTGATATAGATAGTTGATGCCCGCGAGTCTGATAAATTGTCCAGGATTTTAGACTATACAAGGGGCTTCCTGATGGAGAGTGTCTCTCTCCATCAGTGTCTATGTCCATCAGTGTCTCTCTGTCTACCAGTGTCTCTCTCCATCAGTGTCTCTCTCTCCATCAGTGTCTCTCTCTCTCCATCAGTGTCTCTCTCTCCATCAGTGTCTCTCTCTCCATCAGTGTCTCTCTGTCCATCCGTGTATCTGTGTCCTTCTGCCTTTTTTCTAACCATGTTCTGATGTTTCTGTCTCCTCACAGAAACTGGTTCAGTCTAGAACCAACCAGAGGACGTCAGACCTAACTCTGAAGAATCAGCCTGATCGGTTCATTGATCCGTCTTTGATTACTTATTATTTTCCTGCAGCTCATTTGTGCCATTTCCTGTGATTCTGTGACAGAAAAACATGTTGGAGCAAAAAAATAAATAAATATTTTTTTAATTTTTAAAACAAAAGTTTCTTTTATCAAGTTTTTGAATCGAGCCATTTCTTTTCTATTTTGCAGTTCAAGTTTAATTGTCAACTGATTTGAAAAAGATTTATTTGAATTTTTCATACTTAATCGGTCCATTTTTCTACCTGCCTTTGTTTTGTCCAACAGAAAAACATAATGTGGAATAAAACTAAGAACCTGCAGAGAAAATCTAGAATCTAAACAAAGGATTATTAAAATAACACTGATATTATTAAACAGGGAATGAATCAGTTTCTGGACAAATGACCACAACTTACTTTAGATTTTCTCTAAGTTGTTCACACGGTAAATCAACTTGCCTCAGCGTTTGTCATAATGCTAACAAAGATGTGAGTTTGCATCAAACATTTTTGAAAAAAAAAACAGGACAAATAACCTCTCTTATTGGTTCAATCTAGGATGAAATGTTTAACTGCTAAATAATAAAGGAGGATTCTGTATTTTATGGGAGGAAGCCCTCATGACTGGCAGTAAATTCATACATCAGTTTTCTCAGTGGACAGAATTAAAAATCTAATCAGTCTGTTTCCCTGATGTAGACCAGTCAGAGTTTAGCATTGCTGTGTGCTGAAATTATTAATATGTGTTTGTAAAGCAACAGCCCCCCTCGCAACCCCAGCAGGGTTAAGTGTGATGGAAAATGGATGGAATGGAAGTAAAAATTCTGTTTTCAAACTTATATCGTTCTTTTTATGTAAGCAGTCACAAGGATGAATAAGATGACTCTGCAGAAAACTATCAGTTTGAAATAGGCACTGCCAATGGGAAGTGAACTAGTGTAGTTAGCGGTCAAGAGCTCAAGACGTCAGTCCTGTGGAAACCAATGAAACCAACAGACTTTTCTCATGTTTTGTAACTGCTTGTGCGTGTGAAAGAACTCTACTCTATATATCTAGGGGGATGAGTCACCCGAGTTGGAGCTTGCTGACAAATTCTAGTGTTTTAATAAAAGGTCTCTTTGTTCCTCTCAGTCTGCTGTGTCTCAGTCTCCAAATACCAACAGACTTCCCATATTACTGAAAGGGAAGGAAATGTTGCAATGCATTATATGCTGCGGTCGTGTCTCCTAGCTCCTCCTCCTTCATATTTCATGGAGTCAACAGGGAGAATATTATCCAGGGTAGGAAGGAGCTCCAGACTGGTGTGCTGTATGCAGACAGCTTTCTGCCTTATGGATGCCATTACAGGACAGACACACACAGGAATGATACACAGCCTACCAGGATAGAACTACAAATAGCAGAAGTTACACAAACATAGTGAACAAATGAAGCGTTCAGTTATAAAACCCAAAAAGTGTGCAGGTGAGGATTAGTGTGCATCACACAGATTACAGTGAAGAAATATTGTATTTTTGGAGGTCAGCTGTGTGTGTCATGCAGAATGAAGTCATCAAAATGACCCTTTTGTCTTTACTGGCACTTCTGCATCTGAATGAAAGTTACAGATTTCTTTCCAGATTGGTTCATTTCCTGGACCTCAGCTTTCCCCCAGAACGGCTCCAATCAGGCCCTAAATGTTTCCTCCATAGGCCTGGACATTCTGGCAGAGGAGTAAAGTTGGCTGGATGTTCTATGTTACAGTTCTTTAAACTCGTAAACCTAATATTATAGTTTTAAACTTATTACTTTATTTTGTTAATCAAATAAAACAAAAAAGGAAATTTCTAAATTTTGAATGCATATTGACTTAATAAGGCATAGAATCTTAATTAAACCTAATTGAATAGAAATGTCACTTCATGCAGCTATATTAATAAATTATAGCTTGCCCTGTTTTTTATTTCATGCTTTTTCATGCCTTCTGTCCACCAGTCTCTGTCTGTCAGTGTCTCTCTGTCCACCATTGTCTCTCTGTCCACCATTGTCTCTCTGTCCACCAGTGTCTCTCTCCATCAGTGTCTTTCTGTCCATCAGTTTCTCTGTGTCCATCACTGTGACTCTTCCATCAGTGTCTAAGTTTAACTGTCAACTGATTTGAAAAAGATTTATTTGAATTAATTATACTTAATCGGTCCATTTTTCTACCTGCCTTTGTTGTGATTAACAGAAAAACATAATGTGGAATAAAACTAAAAACCTGCAGAGAAAATCTAGAATCTAAACAAACGATTATTAAAATAACACTGATATTATTAAACAGGGAATGAATCAGTTTCTGGACAAATGACCACAACTTACTTTAGATTTTCTCTAAGTTGCTCACACGGTAAATCAACTTGTCTCAGCGTTTGTCATAATGCTAATAAAGATGTGAGTTTGCATCAAACATTTTTGAAAAAAGAGGAAAAATCACGTCTCTGATGATTGACTGAGGGATTCTATGAAACCAACAGAGGTTTTTCTCATGTTTTGTAACTGCTTGTGCGTGTGAAAGAAGTCTGCTCTCTATATATCTAAGGGGATGAGTCACCCGAGTTGGAGCTCGCTGCCAAATTCTTGCAACAGCCTACCAGGATAGAACTACAAATAACGGAAGTTACACAAACGTGGTTGTACCATATCTGTAAAAAAAAAAAAAAACAATATTTCAAATTAATGCAAATGGATCATAACCACTAACGTCAATAGGTTAGTTCCCAGAAGATAGATATGACTCATGAAAGAGCAGACAGAGACTAGAAGTTTGCAGTTGTGAGTGCCTTGTATTTATAGTGAGGAAAATTATATACTGTACATATTTACAACATCAGTGAAATGTCCAAATGGCCATATAAAATCAGCAAAAGAGAAAAAAAAAAAAAAAAAAAAACAATGAGAAAAAAAAACACATTATATTTACATTGATATAGGCACTAAAACTGTGTAATACTTAAGCTTTTTAATATTTATATCTTATGTATTTGTAACTAAGGTGTAAAGTGTTTTCACTTTCATAAACTTATGTTAAAATAAACACTAATGTAACAGTTTACATCTCAGAAGATGGAGAGTTATAAAAAATAAATAAATTCGAAGTTACAATAAAAGAACGGATTGTGTTTATTGTGATTCTTTTCATTATAATTTAACCAATAAATACTTTCTAAAAACTTTAAATACATAAAAACAAAAACCTCAAAGTTTTGGGTGGTTTCCCTTCTGTTATGCGTCCTGGCGTCCAGCAGGGGGAGCTGCAGTGATGAGAGATGTTCCATTTCTGCGTTTACTTCTTTATATAATCTGTGTTTAAACATTATAGATAACAATAACATGAATATTTTGAAATTGATTTAATGTTGGTTCAGTGTTTCATCTCTGACTTACGGGACAGGAAACATCTGGGACCCAGATAAAGGCTCTCTGCTTCTCAGTTAAATGAAAGTCAGTGAAAATGAAAGTGAAGAAAATGGCAGCCGTGAGGACAGCAATGATGTTGGGATTTTTCATCACATGGAAATAATCTAAAAAGCTGGAACCACTTTGGTACCAGCTTTTATCAAACACCATCTTCAGCTCCGTGGCTCGGTGTGGGGAGGAGCGACGTCACCGTTCATTGAAATAGAAAACATTCTGAGACCGTACGCATATCCCTGGTGGTCTAGTGGTTAGGATTCGGCGCTCTCACCGCCGCGGCCCGGGTTCGATTCCCGGTCAGGGAACTTTCCTTTTGGGCGGTTGCGGTTTTCGATCAGAGGAGTATTTCAGGTCAGACAATAGGCGATACCCGCTTATTTTGAACGAAAATAGACTTTGAACTCCTTCACCGACCTTTTCCTATTAATCATTTACAAAAAAAATATTTTATAACTTATTTTTTGGTATTTTTTGAAGCATATGGCCATGGGCGGTTATAGACAGGGGCCAACTGGGGCCAGTG
>NW_015151819.1:126680-128489 GCF_000732505.1 Cyprinodon variegatus | reverse complement strand
TGATGAAGTTTGACTAAATAGCTCCCTCTGCTGGCTTAAAGTAGGAAGTAATAGTCAAGGCAAATATTAGTAGTAGGACATTTTTGTTCTTGTTGTTATCGGTACATTGTTTCAATACACAAACCTTGTTACAAGCTATAAGGGCCATGACCTTCATTATTCCCTCAGGAACATTAATAGAAACGTTATCAGTTATCTAAATTGTTCATTTTTGATCTAAGCAAATCATTTAATATATTAATGTTTTATCATATAACTTTTTGGCACCATCAGATTACCATTAAAAGTTGATTAAAGGGTGACATTTGCAGACCTTCCTAACCTTCCTGGTTAGGAGGGTCGTCTGTGCTTTCAAAACGGCAGACTGTCATAGTGCTTCACAAATGGATGACCAACCTTATCTGTAAATTAATATCAAATTATTTGCTTATAAAAATGTATTGGACTATTAATGGAGGCAATTAAACCTAACAGTCATGTTTTTGGACAGTGGAAGGAAGCCAGAGTACCCAGAGAGAACCCATGCATGCTCAGGGAGATAACGCAAACTCCATGCAGAAAGACCCCAGGCCGGGAATCAAACCCAGAACCTTCTTGCTGCAAGGCCTTTTCTAGTTATGTATTCAAAAATGTATTCATGTCAACTGTATGCTTGTTTGTCTATATGTAGAGCCTTATCATCAAAAGAATTTCCTTGTTCTTTTAAAATATCTGTCTGGAGAAGGTTTTAATTCTTACATCATTTCTAGCTGAAGACCTCAGTTCTTGACCATAGGAAACTAACATTGCACAAGGAAACAGTCTGCATTCACAGTCATAGATTTAAATAAGTTTTACCTCTGTTCCTGTTTCTCAGAGCAGATGTCTTCTGTCCTCACAGATGAATAAACTACAGCTGGATCGGTACCTGCAAATAAGCGGAGGCATAAGTAACTCCTGGTACACAGCCATTTATGAGGGAGACATGCACATGGTAACACACCTCAGCTCCCCTCATACCCAAACACCACCGCTTGCTGGTTTCCCTGTTACTGTCTGAGTCAGAGCAAAAACTGTATCTGTAGAATGAACAGCACCTATGTGTATCACATTGAGTTTATTACGGAAAGCCTGCTCCTGACCATGTTAACTCTGTGGAGAATGATTCTACAGTAACAGAGACAGAGGTTCAGTAAACTCTCTTCATGAAACAGAAAACTCAGAGTTTCCCTGTGCCCTGATGACCTCACTGGTCAAAAGGGCACAGAAGCATGTCCTTGCTGCGCAGGATGAGGAGAGCCCGCCTTTCCCCACCCATCCCCCTCACCTTCTACAGAAGCACCATAGAGAGCGTTCTGACCAGCTGTCTGACTGTGTGGTGTGGAGGCTGCAGCGCCTCAGACTGGAAGAAGGTGAGAACAGCAGAGAGGATCATGGGGGCTCCTCTTCCCTCCATTAAAGACACTTCATCCCAGAGCTGTTTGTCCTGAGCCCGTAACATCATCAATGACCCCTCACACCCCCACCATCGACTGTTCTACCTGCTGCCCTCTGGGAAGAGACTTCGAAGCATTGGATGCAGGTCCAGCAGATTCCAGAACAGCTTATTCCCCACTCCCATTAGACTGCTGAATTTTGATTATAAAAAAGATTAATGTTGGAAAAACTGTAAATCGTATCTCAGTCTTATGTTTACATTTGATCACCATGTTTACATTTTTATCACTGCTGAACTTTACGTCGAGAATCAAGAATCCACCTTACTGAACAAAAATTTTTTTTGTCTACACTCTGTGTCTGCTAAGTCTTAGTGTACACCTTCAGCTTCCC
>NW_015151819.1:123093-123551 GCF_000732505.1 Cyprinodon variegatus | reverse complement strand
GCACTTTAGAAATGGAAATGTCTTGAGAGATGTACTGAACAAAAATTTTTTTTGTCTACACTCTGTGTCTGCTAAGTCTTAGTGTACACCTTCAGCTTCCCTGCAAGTTTTTACATGTCTGGTTTTGCGTGTTTGCTCTCAGCTCAGGTTTTGAATGGCGTGACTGTAGATAAAAGAATGAAAGACAGGAGATTAAGTAGAAGATAACCAAGAGAGCCAGCTATGAAGGGGAGGATTTTATGTATGTGGAAACATTTTTACTTTATTTATTCAAGCAGGTTTATTACCAGCTGAACTTGAATTAGTGTAAAGTAAAGAGGAGAGGTTTAAGTCTACAAAAAAGCAATGAAGGTCTTAACATGCAGTTTATCCAAACAAGTTACAGACAGTTGAAAAAACAGGAGATTGTGTAATGATCTTGGTTCTGTTTGTGTTCAGTTTCACGTTTATTCAGGTTT
>NW_015151819.1:118430-121563 GCF_000732505.1 Cyprinodon variegatus | reverse complement strand
CGGGCTCCGGCGGGTCAGCCTGACGCCTCCGCTCCCTCTCCGGTGGGTCAGCCTGACGCCTCCACTCCCTCTCCAGCGGGTCAGCCTGACGCCTCCGCTCCCTCTCCGGCGGGTCAGCCTAACGCCTTCGCCCCCTCTCCGGCGGGTCAGCCTGATGCCTCCGCTCCCTCTCCGGCGGGTCAGCCTGACGCCTCCGCTCCCTCTCCGGTGGGTCAGCCTAACGCCTCTACTCCCTCTCCGGCGGGTCAGCCTGACGCCTCCACTCCCTCTCCGGTGGGTCAGCCTGATGCCCCCACTTCCTCTCTGGCAGGTAAGCCTGACTCCTAGAAATCATGGTTCTAACCAGAACAATGATGTCTCCATGGTTCTGGTTAGTGATTAATTTTTATGTTGGATTTTTGATTCCTGTTTTGGTTACCTGTGTTATCCCATTGAATCATCAAAGAACTCACCCCTGCCTCTCAGCCTCTGCATTAGGGTCCTCACTAAAACCTCCAAACAAACCCTGACAGAGGAAAATCATCACAAGGAGCCAGGGTGAGACAAAGTAAGATGAGGAAACAGCATTGAGGGACTGCAGAGGGAGTGTATTTATGGCTGACTGAACAAAGGCAGGACTAACGAGGTGATAAGGAGCAGGTGTGATTAGAGCTGAGTAGGAAGCCAAGGGAAAAGGAAACACAAGGGGACAACAGAGGACAAGGAAAGTCTGGCTTCTGTTCCAAACAATCGCATATTAATACCATTATACCCCCTCTTGTGGGGAGCTTCTCTATCTCATCTAATGATTTCACAGAGAGGTGGACAATTCTTAACACCTTTAAGATACCGTTGCTATTTGTTACAGTCCCCTATGGACCCTCGACTTACACTGTGGGTCGCAACGATCAAAGGAGACCTTTCTGCACTGCATCAAATGGATCAGCAAAATGAAATGCTTCAAGTCCTCTCCTGATGGTGCCTGGAGGCTTTCAAGTTCCTGGAGGCTTGTGAGAGCATGTCTCAGCCAGGGTTTTCCCCAGATTTCTGTGCAGAAATGTTGCGGGGGGGATTTTTTTTTTTTTCTTTCTTCAGAAGCGGGAAATATACCCACAGTTAACTCCACTGTCATTGCAACAAAAATAATAACACTGACTGGTATAATGACCAGTCTTTACCGCCCATCAGACGACAGGTTACACCTTAAGGCATGCTGACTCTTAGGTGACTAAGTCTCCAGAGAGATCCTTATTTTATCCAGGGTTTGGTTACAGCAGAATAGAAACTGGTTTTGTGTTTATTGGCTTGAGGTAAATTACACGCAGATAAATGACCTGACAAGCAGCTATTTTAATGTTGACCCAGTTACAGGAGGGTCAGTAAAGATGGGCAGGAGCAGGTTTCCTGAGTAGACTTTTTATGATTCCTTACTTTAAATCAGGTTCTGAGGGGATTATAAACCAACTTGTAAACAAATTTGTGATTGTTTTTACTCTTTTATTAACTTTATTATTATTCCCATTAACTGGCCTTATACTGAAACATCAACAGAGACCAAACACCAGCCGTTCTGAGCCCAAAGGTCAAACCCTGCAGCATAGATGCATAAGGACTCACAGCCCCCAGTCTTTGACACTCATTAACTAGTAGTTTAGGATATAACCCGGATTTCATATTTGTTATGTTGAGGTTCTTTGAGATACTTCTAGAAAGTCCAGTCTAAAAAATCTCTGCAGTATTTTAGGATAAAGGTTCTGGTGTTATTTTCAGGTCTCTTGTGTTAATGTATTTTTCTATTTCAACATTCTCTGAGCAAACATGCACCCCAAACAGAGCAGGTAGAGAAAAATAGTAATAAGTTATACATTTAATGACCTTCCCTATGTGGGTGGGGTCAGAGCAGGCTTTATGAAACAGACACTGAGCTACGGAGACAAAACTGCAAGCAGTTCCATGGAGGAGCAGCCAGGAATCCTTCTGCTGAGTTTATATGGATTAATGGATTATTATGATAATCTACAGGTGAGTTTTATCTTCACTCTGTTTTAGATTATATGTGGAGCTGAGTGAAACAGTGAGTTGCAAATCATTTACCTAAAACTCAGAAAACAATACCTTTATAGAAAACAATCACTGAGGTACCTAGGATTTCAAGTTTAATCGTTATTAGAACATCCTGATTTGGAAAATTTGATGTTACTGTAAAGTCCCTTTTCTAAGTTTACCCCTCTGTTAGGCTGCATGAATGAACTATTGGAAGTATTTATACCAGTGCAGGTCTCTGCAGCATGTTAAGGCATGTCTGCATCTGACTTGGAAGAAGTTCTGCCTTGATAAGTTTTTATCATCTTTCTTCACCACCCAGTGAAGATTCCCCAGTTAGGGATATCAGCTGCCAACAGCCAGAGACAGTCAGAACCCAACTAACAACCATAAACACACTGACACCTGAGGGCAATTAAGAGAGATCAGTTAACCTGTAAATCAAGTATTTGAACTGTAGGATAAATCTGGAGCACAAGGAGAGAATTCGCAGAAAGAGTGCAGGATTTAAATCCTGCTGCTGCAAATAAACAGTTTAGTTTAATTTATTGGTTTTCAGAGCCAGTTAGAAGAAAATGCAGTGTACTGTTAGGCGAAGGTTATGTACTTCAAAAACAACAGAGAAAGATGGATAAATAATAACTTGGAAAGAAGTTGGATGAAGACCAAAATATTTGTTTCCACCACCTAACCCATTCCATGACAGATAATATTGCTGCTGCCATTTCTAACTTTGCAACTAATAACTATGTGACAAATCAGCAGAGCAAATTACATTTATGAAAAATACACTCAAGCTAAAAAACATATTTATTATATACCAGTTTTCACCATATTACTATGCAATTTTTTTAACATACAAATTCACATGATCTATGAAAATACCGTAAATTCTCTAATATTGGCCTGTATTCCAATAGCGGCCGGGTCTCTAATAATGGCCGGTCTCGCTGTCAGAGGAGGTAAATAATGGCCGGTCTCTAATACAGGCCGGGGCTATAAACGTTTTTTCTGGGCATACCTCAACATTATACTTGTGGTAGTAAGTAACATACAAGTACCACAGCCCTGCGCAGCCCGTCTGCGCGAGGAAGAGAACAGACACGCAGCA
>NW_015151819.1:115378-117498 GCF_000732505.1 Cyprinodon variegatus | reverse complement strand
CATTTGTTCTGCGTCTCACAAACGTTCTTCTTTGTGATCCAAACACCTCAAACTTGGATTCATCCGTCCACAACACTTTTTTCCAGCCTTCCTCTGTCCGATGTCTGTGTTCTTTTGCCCATCTTAATCTTTTTCTTTTATTGGCCAGTCTCAGATATGGCTTTTTCTTCGCCACTCCGCCCTGAAGCCCAGCCGCCTCTTCACTGTAGATGTTGACAGTGGTGTTTTGGTACTATTTAATGAAGATGCCAGTTGAAGACCTGTGAGGCGTCAGGTTCTCAAACTAGAGACTCTAATGTACTTATCTTGTTGCTCAGTTGTGCAACGCGGCCTCCCACTTCTTTTTCTACTCTGGTTAGAGCCTGTTTGTGCTGTCCTCTGAAGGGAGTAGTACACACCATTGTAGGAAATTCTCTGTTTCTCAGCAATTTCTCGCATGGAATAGCCTTCATTTCTAAGAGCAGGAATAGACTGTCGAGTTTCAGATGAAAGTTCTCTTTTTCTGGCCATTTTGAGCGTTTTATTGACCCCACAAATGTGATGCTCCAGAACTCGATCTGCTCAAAGGAAGGTCAGTTTAGTAGCTTCTGTAAGGAGCTAAGCTGTTTTCAGATGTGTGAACATGCCTCATGAGGCATTGAACCGTTTGGCCAAATTGCTTCAACGATCCCCACAGTTCATGAGGCTTCATGTGAACATGTCACCACCTACTGTTGGACAGTAGAACTACAGTTTGTAATAAAATCTGTGTTTTTTTGCAACATTTTTTTCTTTTTTTCCCCTTTTAAGTTCCCTTGAAATTGTTTATGGTTGGTGTGTATAATAAAATATTTTGTAATTTTTTTTAAGTGCAAAATTTCTTTGAACAATCATTTAAGGTTCACAGTTTTTCTGCCATTTTAGTGAAATAAACTCAAGCAGACAGTGAAAGTGTTTGTGCAAATTGGGCAATGATGAGCAAAATGAAAGGTGTAAGTAATTTCTTTTCAAACATGATAGCTTTTCCACGTTTTTTGGTTTTAATCAGGTTGGAAGTTGTGTTAAACCAATCTTTTGGCTGCACCGACCTAATTTACCAAATCTATATTTTTACTCGGGCAAAACAATGCAAGTTAGTCTCATCAGCCAGTTTAATCGCAACTTTCAAAAGTCAAAGACAGGTGTTGAACCATCAACTTCTAGAGTGAAAACCTGTATCTTACAGATGACACCACCTATGTAGATGAACATAGGAGGGAGAAAATACTACTTAATAGTAACGTGTTAACAGTGACTTTGTCTGGTGGTTAGCACAAATTTTGATCATTACATTGTTTCTTCTTACCAAATTAGTTTTTAAGCAACTAGATTGGTTGTTTTTCTAACCAATCTATTCTTAGAATCTATCCAAAAACTATCATACTGACAGCAGCTCTCCTCCAAACTCTATCATCTTGACTGAACACTGAGGCTGCTTAGATGCCTCTCAAAATTCCTGCGCATCCCGAATCACTTCCCGAAGCGGTCACGTGGTATCACGGTGGCGAGGCCTCGGACATCATCAATTTTGGCCCCTCCTCTAAATCAATCACGCCTCGACACGCCCTTCGGGGAAACACCCCCTCCATTACTAGACACACGCCTCGAAGCCTCAGCTCATCTCATAACATCACTATCAATCAGCCTTCTGAGCCAATGAGCAAACACATTGTTCCATTAGAACACTGGAGTGATAGTTGCTGGAAATGGGCCTCTATACACCTATGTAGATATTGCACCAAAAACCAGACATTTGCAGCTAGAATAGTCATTTACCATATTAGCAATGTATGGAGTGTATTTCTTTAAAGTTAAGACTAGTGTAGGTGACTATCATCCAAGAATTAGTCACTGAGAGGAGAGCAGGGATCTGTTCGACGCGCTGAATCCAATGAGGAAACATAAAGCTTTACTGCAGTTAGGGATGTTAATTGTATCCTTTTTCTGTGAAGCATTGTACAATAGGTAGATTTGCATACTTATTTTTGCTTTAAACTTGCGGTCAACAGAAATATTGGCACCCTGCCTAAGGCCCCGTCCACACGAAGTCAAAACGAACACGAAACGCTGATATTTTCCAAAACGTTTGCCGTAAAGACGGA
>NW_015151819.1:112647-114148 GCF_000732505.1 Cyprinodon variegatus | reverse complement strand
GTTTGGTAAAAAATTTGTGCGTTCGGCTTCGTGTGGACGGGGCCTTAGCCTCTCTCTGAATCAAACAAACAGCCCCAGAGCAGATCCAGGTGATATTCATTAGACAATCATTCAGCTCCAGACACATGCCAACACCCACTTATAGCTCCACCCACACATGCCCATGCATACCTTTAAAACATTTGAATTGAGAAAGCTTCCTTGAGAGGTGGTGAAACGTCTTCAAATCTTGAAAACCAAGTCCAGTGGATATTTTTTGAATTTTTACGGAAAATATCTTGAAAACCAAGTCCAGTGGATATTTTTTGAATTTTTACGGAATGACCTTTATAACATGCACCCTACCCTTAGAGACATGACAAAAATGCATCCTTGCCTCTACAACTAGTTTAAAGTTATCTTCATTGAAAAGTACAGTGCTTTTCCTTAAAAAATAAGGACATTTCAATGTGACTCCAAACTTTTGAACGGTAGTGTATATTTATTGAATGCTTTCCTATTGTTGAGAACACAAGAGTACCACACCACACTGATATTTATAGTTATAGACAGATGCCTGCCTTTAGTGCATTGTTTTATAAAGGGCTCAAAAACATTAATGTATAAAAAATGACGAATACCAGCCGATACCGATATCAACATCAATATATCATGCATCCCTTGTATGAACACAACTTCACTTCCATCCATCCATCCAAGCATGGCTTCCCTTTAAGCTGCATCAGTGATTATCCTGCTTCACAAGCAGCAAAATCTAATTTAGAAATTTGTCCCATATGTCATTGACAGCCAAAGTCTATATAGTGAACCTTTATATTTCAAAAATCATTTTTACACTGATTTGTATTATTTGTGCTTTAATTCTTGTAGGTTTCTTATACTTTCATTTTCGGTCTGTGTCCTGTTAGTCTGCCTGTCTCTGGGTTGCAGCTATTTCTGAGTCTCGTTGAGCTACAAAAGACAAAATTATATGTTGAATTTTATCATAGCATTGCATATTTTTTCTTGTAAACTTGGGGATTTTTTTTAATTGCATGTTGCATATCCCAGTAAATCTGTTTCACCTTTAAATCTGCAGCTCTCCCTAATTGTGTCTCTGCTTGAAAACAGATTTATGAACCTGTCTACCAATATAATGATGCCAGAGAAAATCCTTTTCCAGATATCTAGAAGCTCTGCAGTCTGATTCTCTGTTCAATAAGAAAACAACAGATCTGTGTTCATTTTAATCTGTAACTCTAAGTTATGGTCCTGAGAAGCCCAGCTTTTTTAACTCATATAAATGTACAATCTGCTGACATCTTTAGCTGAAAAAGGTCCGTATGTGTAAGTAACGGATTTTTCGGTTGCAGATGTAGTTTTGTCCAATCAGAGGCCTCCTGTCGGCGGTCACTTCCTGCGGACACCTGCAATTTTCGAAAGGTGCAGTAGAGTGTCTGCATAAACAGATATTTATATATATATATATATATATATATATATATATATATATATATATATA
>NW_015151819.1:108606-110331 GCF_000732505.1 Cyprinodon variegatus | reverse complement strand
AGAAAAAATTTTTATGAAAATCTTTTAATGTATGACCACTGTACAGAAGACTGTACAGTGGTCAGAATATTTACACTGTGCGCATAGAGTTATTATTATTATTTTCCTAATCCCTGACTGATCATTTTTAATCTAGGGTGTATTATAGTATAGATTAAATTCATCATCCAGCTGCTGCTCTGCAAAATTCTCTCCCCAAGAGCTGAATCACGTCATCTAGCGGAAAATCAGGTGGCTTTTTCAAATCACGCGAGAATGTGTACAAAACAACAAAAATGGCGCCGGCAACGGTTGTGGGTCGTTTTCAGCGAATGTCGGTGATTTTAAAGTAATTTTGAGTGATAAATGATTTTTTTTACGATCATTGCACTTGCCCGGCGGGCAAATGCAACGAAATTTGTACTCTCCCGACAATAAAAACTACTTGCCCCGGGCGATGGTTAACATCGAGCCCTGTATATATATATATACTATTGTTTTCTCACCCCTCGTGGGGTGGTATGTGTCATCCTCAAGCTTGGGTCCTCTACCAGAGGCCTGGGAGTTTGAGGGTTCTGCGCAGTATCTTAGTTGTTCCTAGGACTGCGCTCTTCTGGACAGAGACCTCTGATGTTTTACCTGGAATCTGCTGTAGCCACTCTCCCAGTTTGGGAGTTACAGCCCCCAGTGCTCCAAATAGTTTAGTATTTGAAGTCCCATAGGAGCTCGGTCATTCTCAACTACCTTAGGAGGTGTCTTCCATTTTGACCTTGGGACTTCCAGCCCATACTCATGGCAGATGTTCCTGTACACTATGACAGCTACCTGGTTGTGGCGTTCCATGTATGCACTTCCTTCCTGCATTTTACACCCTGCTGTTATGTGCTGTATTGTTTCAGAGGCATCTTTGCACAGTCTGCATCAGGGGTCCTGCCTGGTGTGGTAGACCCTGCCCTCTATTGATCTTGTACTGAGTACCTGTTCTTATGCTGCCATATATATAGGCTATATATATATATATGGCTCTTCTCTGTCCCCTACAACAGAGCATTTTTAGACTAAGGTCTCTCATCTTTCTCTAGGTATGTGTTGGAGCTCCTTTCTCAACGTGGAGTTTTCACCTTCCAGGCTCTCTACTTCCCTGAGCCTCCTGGTGTTTCTACAATTTTGCATGCTCTATTTTCCTGGTGTCACATAAGTGGAGATGGGCACATTGATCACTAACGCTCTCCTCTGCTGCTTGGTGGTGAGTAGCTTGTGTTTTTTAAAATCTGTGACATGAATCTCTTCCTTAGGCAAACTTATTATCCACTGAGCTGACTTCAGTGAACATGGCTTACCAGTTACAGGTGTTTGACTTCTGCTGCTTTCTTTGTGAAGTCTTTATGGATGCTCTGTGGTATTCCATGGTACTTCTAGCTCTCCTCTACATCTGCAATTCTCTCTTCAGATCCCCTCACAGTACAGTTCTTCTGCTTGCAATTTCATTGTTAAGGAATAAAAAAGGTCTTAAATTTTTAAGTAAAAAAGTCAAGGTACAGCTTTTATGTTTCTAATGTAATTAAATGAAAAATGAAAAAATACTCACCAGTACACAATCTCAAAATAAATCAGTTAATTACTGTAGGGAAACAAATTAGTTTCTTTACACCTTTGATATTCACACATGTAACGGCTAAAATCCTATATTTTAGGCTACTGGTGGTTTCTGTTGGAAGGCACTGGTTTCACGTGCGCTCAATTAAG
>NW_015151819.1:104361-106341 GCF_000732505.1 Cyprinodon variegatus | reverse complement strand
AGAAAACTGTTTGCCTCAGCCTATTAACCACACCTGAACAGAATTGATGGTTGACCTTAAATAACCCATCCCCTCATCAAACACTCAGAACTCAAAATATAATACGCCCCCTGGTGGCGACAAACACCAATGGATAATTGGCTCCTACAACACATAATGTAACCGGGTGGTTTATTAGCTGGACACAGTGTTTACATAATAAAGCTATAAACCCGTTTTGTGCCCTTGAATGCATCACTGCTCTGTTTTCCCCACCTTGACTTCTGTTTTACAGGCCAGGGTTATAATGCTTATTAGGGTATATAGACACCAGGTATGCCCTGCAAGCTAGGAGAGTCAGGTCCATTTAGGTGTGCAGTTGGATCTTTGTTGGATGAGTTCAATAATCGTACAAAAATTAAGCTATAATCAGGCGTTTAAAACTGTATATTTAGCTATTTTTATAAACTTTATTAAATCTAATTAACCTTGATAATAGCTTCGTTAAGCTCTGGTTAGTTTTTTTCAAATGAGTTTAAAATATTTATATTAAAACTCTTTTCAAGCTTTCTTTGATTGCTGATTGCCTTTCAACGTATCACGTCCGCTTCCGGTGTAGTCCCATTTATATCTACGAGAACCGCTGTTGTACATATATGGTCAAAGCGATGTCTACGTCAGTACTATTAGGTATGATTTCCGAGAAATAATACTGTTTCAAGTAAATGTTTTTGTGGTTTTAAGACAAAACCCTTTGGTTTAAGCATCAATGATATTCTGAAACTGATCGGTTTAGATTTTCCTGTTTTTTATTTCTAGGAAACGAGGACACACCCAGATAACGGTATACTGGGACTGAGTTCAAGTGAAACACGGAAACGAGTGTAGAGAAGATGGCGGCAGTGAACGCGGCGATGGTGTGGGGGGTTCTGGTCTCTGCTCGCTTCATCTCCATCTCTGCTGGTAAGTTTTATTTTGGACTTAAACGGAGACCAGTCTCGATCTTTGGTTCTAGGTATCAGAACTATGAAACCCATCCTCGGTTCTGTTTGTGTCATTGAGTGAAATGACGTCACTCCGTAACCAGAGAAACATTTTCAATCTGGTTACACTAGTTACGAAGTGAAGTTGATTAATCTAGAAACTAGTATTCTTTTAGTTTCCTCCCACTCTATAAAACTTAGACTGTTGGGTTACTTCGTTCTTTATAATATCCTTCGATTATCAGTGTTGCTGCATGGTAGACTGGACTGTAGCGCTATGGCAGGCCGGTGTGACAGATCAACTGGGGACGAGATTAACTGGTTAGAATCTATGCGCACCGCAGATGTTACTGATGCTTAGGTGGCTGTGTTGATGCCTGGCAAAAAAAATATTCCTAACGTAACAAAACTGTTCGCCAAAAAAATCAACAGACATATCTAATGAATTAATTTCTGTTTTGTTTTGTTTTTTCAGATTAGAACGATGTGGTAAACAACTTGTATCCTCAGAAAAGCAGACGTCGGTCTCCGCCAGTCACGTGACATTTGTTGCTAAGACGCCATTTTTGGTGGAAAAGGCGTTGTGTAAATAACCGCAGCATAGCTAAAGGAAGGACTAAAGGATTTAGTTTGTTTCTCTGACTATATGGAAAAAAGTAAGCAGAATGCGAAATTACCGTACCTCCATTTTCTATTTCATTTTTATTACAAGTATATGGTTTACAACAGTTTCCAATGGGATGAGAACATTTGGACACTGTGTAACAATGAGAGATTATTTTAATGAACGTGTGGAAAAGAACAAGGATCTGTTTGCTTTCAGAGGGAGGAGTAGACACTGCTGTCAGCGACCAGCTTTCAAGCAAACGTTTGTGTTTTATTATTAGTTTTAGATCAATATCACTGGCGATATTCTGCTATAACATGTGAAGTAAAGAATAAAACAGTAAAGCTCAACTTTCATACACGTAAAACCTTTCAAATCCAAGTTCTGCACGTTGGAATTGATGTGGAGTTA
>NW_015151819.1:101799-103794 GCF_000732505.1 Cyprinodon variegatus | reverse complement strand
GAGGTAAACAATTGACGTCACGTGTCGGAGACCGGTTGCAAAGAATCCCACACAGAGAACAGCATAGTTCACAAGTGTAAAGAAAAAATACAAATAAAAGTCTGTCTCACGCTGGAATGTAATTTCTCCTCTTGAACGATAAGCTATAAATGAAAACCTGTAGCTTGGACGATAAAGTCCGCCCACTTTATAAATTCCTGAATGTAAAAATAAATCCATTAA
This sequence comes from Cyprinodon variegatus, assembly GCF_000732505.1. Taxonomy (NCBI): domain Eukaryota; kingdom Metazoa; phylum Chordata; class Actinopteri; order Cyprinodontiformes; family Cyprinodontidae; genus Cyprinodon; species Cyprinodon variegatus. The sequence goes on along the minus strand of NW_015151819.1, from coordinate 103,572 downwards.
TAAGGCCTGTCATTCAGAATGCACATGTGTAAGCAGCACATTTTCAAGAAAAACTGACTGCAAACAGAACAATTGGGCTTCTCATCCTTCCAACTATTCCCACTTTATTTTTTAATTGACATAAAGTTATTTTCTTGTTATTAGATTCAATGCTCTCATGTTTCCTTTATTCTCCTGTCTGTACACAAATACAAGTCTCTACTGCGGTGTTGTTTTTTTTTTTTTAGTGGGTCCCAAAACTTTGTCCCGTATGATGAACTGTATCAGGTCACACTAACCATGGTTTGAGGAAAGAAACACCTTTATTTTTATTGCTATTGTGTTCAGTCTGTTTATAATATCCAGTTAGGAGACCATAACGGGCTGCTGCTGAGCTGGTTTTACTGCCCCATATGTAAAAAGGGGTAAAATGTATTTATTTAGACGCATTGCAGCTAATAGAATCTGAACCACCTGTTGATGCGGAAACTTTACTTTTTCTGTTTTCACAGTAGAATTTAAATCCCAGAGTTAGCAGCTACCGCTATGGTGTAGGTATGAGTCGCCATGACTGCACGATGTTTTGTCTTGTAAAAAAATGCAGATAATCTTAAACGAAGAGCTAGATTAATTTGTGACAGGGTCCACAGCACAGCTATTTGGAGAGATTAGTTGGCTGCGTGGTTGCCCTCAAAATACCGAAAATGTAAACAAACAGGTCAGAATAAAGGTTATAATTTATCCTGGCCTAATATCTATCCAACACACGTCTGTTGTCTGTGGATAATGTGAAATATTATGAGTAATTTAAGTTTGGGGATCAAATAAATGCATCGTGAGGATCTGAAAGCGTCAGAATCTGCAGAGTGTCACAGATTAACTTGTGATCCAGCGGATCTGGAGGAATATGGGCTGTAAAACCCTCCATCTCCTGGGATGTTTGGATGTTATTTTATCCTCAGTTAGGGTTGTAGCAGGCTACTTTAAATTTTTAACTGTTATTGTTGATTATTTTTCTTACCACAATTACGAACCTGTCATGATGTGTGACCATGTTCACACAGTCAGCTATCATCTTATTCCCTTCTATTGTTTTGAGGACGCCACATTATTTGTTTTGCATGCAGAACAACTTTAAATCATTCTCGTTTTTCAAGTTACTGGCAATAGAGTATTGCTTTGTCTACTTTTACTATTAGTCTAAATTGTTTGCTTCACTGGTGCAATTAGAATGACAGAAAAGCAACTCAGCACAAAACGTTGATTGTGAGGAAATGTTTGTCATTTCAGAGTAAGGAGATAATATTATCTTGCCCATCTGTGGAAAAAAAAACGAAGGCATAAAAGTATCTGTGGAGACGAACCTGCAGCCGACCTTGTTTTTATCTGCAAGGCGTGTCTTTACCTGCTGAGCTGTTGATACGAACACCCCCTCTGACCCCACCTGCGATAATGAACCTGTTGATTGTGTCTGCTCTGCCTGTTGAAGAACTGGTCTAGATCAACTGGTGACAGTTAATGTTTCAGAGTCCGCTGATCGCTTAAAACATGTCTGAATTCCAGAATATCAGATATTATTACTATTTTTTCCTTCTTTACTCTTAGAATAGAATGGGGCCTCCCCCGTTAAGAGATAGTTAGACAGTAAGTAATGCAGCGTAGCTATTAAAAGAGAAAATAATAACCGGATCTTTTTTTCTATCAGATATCTACCGTAAAATCTCCCTGTTTTATTTATTGATTGTTTGGCAGCAGTTAGCCTGGAGGCTCTGCTGCTTCTTTTAATGCTTTAGT
>NW_015151819.1:97228-99783 GCF_000732505.1 Cyprinodon variegatus | reverse complement strand
AGTATTTGTACTTCGTTACTTCCCATCTCTGGGTATATCTATGATGAAAATTATCGGCCTCTCTCATCTTTTTGAGTGGGAGAACTTGCACTATTAGTGGCTGACTAAATACTTTTTTGCCCCACTGTATTCACACAATATATAAACTGAATTCAGAGATTTCACTCTTCCCCGCAGCAGTTATGTTATTTGCTTTGTTCCTGCAACACATCTTTAACTTTAAAGACATTTTTAACTCCTCTGGAAACGAGTTGGACTGTAAGTGATTAGTTTCCCTCCATATAAACAGTCAGCGCTTTTGAGAAAAAAAAAAAAAGAGGAACATTTTATTTTCGCTCGTTTTAATTTACAAGACATACAGGAAGACAGACAAATGGAAAAAAAATACACCGTTAGTTGTTCCCATTGACCTTTTATTGCCCTGGCTGTTTTTCCTTCTCATACAGCTTTCTGTGGTTTTTCTACTCGGTTCTTTCTCTCATCGCTGAGGCTCTGAAACAAACAGATAAACAACAACAGGACAAGTTCCTCAAATCTCTGTGTGCGGGTTTGGAGAAACCCCTAAAACATGCTAGATGCTTTCTTAATGCAATTAATTTGGGCTTTTACATTCAGATATCCAAAATAAACTTTTTTCCATTCTAAAAATAGATTCTGACTAGGATGAATTATCATTTCAGATCTCAATAATAGAGTTACTACTAGACTAAATTATTATTTCAGGTATCAAAAGTGAATATAACATTCTAGACATTGAGAAATACAAATCTAAAATATATTTCTGCTAGTAGAAATTTCATTACAGATATCATTTATTTACTTTATGACTAGTGACTAGTTAAACTCTATGAATATGGAAAATTACTATTGTATTTGTACCATTACATTTGTACTTTATGATTAGTTAAATTAGTACTGTCAGGGACTTGACACCTCGAGATAGTACCCCCCCTCACTACCCGATCCGTCCTGGAACTTGATCCGTTCTTCGCATGCGCAACTAGATATACATCCCTGTCGCCCTCAATTTCATTTTGTTAAATATACCTAAATTACATTTTCCCTCCCCCAAGAAGTAAACATACTAAAATTTAACGTGTTAAAGGTTAATAATGTCTTTTCTGAGAAAATAAATGCCTTAAAATCCTTTGTTTTATCACCCTGTGCCCGATCTGCATCGGAAATGGGATCCTACGCAACAGGGGGGATGTGGATTTTGACCTGATGTGTTTGTGTATGTACCGACAGGTTTATTTGGTGGAGGATTTTGTTTCTGTTTATGTTCAGATGAACTTAGAATGGAAATTGGTGCTTGGTTTGTGTAGTGACTATTAGTACAAAACTCAAATTCAAAAATCAAAACACTTAAGACTTAAAGGTGATCAAAGCAAAAGGTGAATTTAACTCAAATAGTCACCTGATGCACCCTGAGGAGCATCAGGTGATGCACACGATGCTCACTTTGCAATCTTATGAGACTGTACCGCATCCCACTTTGCTGGCATCAGACAAATGGTGTAGCTCTGCTGTAACAGGACGAAAATGTTTAGGTTTAATGTATTAACTAAATTCAAACTTTGAGATCTTCTTCAGTTCATCCAGCCGTTCGGTCCATTGTTTGGAAAAATGATGGTGAACTACATCATCCCAGCCCAGGTTTCTCCTCCATGGCTCTTGTAAAAGTAGTTTGGCAGTGATGATGAAGGGAGCAAGAAACCCCAAGGGATCATACCATGAGCTCACTACTGACAGTATTCCTCTTCTTGTGTGGGACTGCTCTTGAAATGAAGCTTTGAATTTAAAGGAGTCACTTTGAATACATTTGAATCCAATTGCTTTGATGTCTGAAACTGTTTGCAGAACTGCAGGACTATTACTGAGCCACTTAGTGCTTAAATCCTTCTTTATAGCAAAGAACTTTATTGCTTCCTCTTCTTTAGACAAAGATTTTAAGCAATCATCCGCATAGAAGTTATGTTTGATTGCACTCACCGCTTCCGCTGGAAACTGCTGAGCACTGTCTTCTGCTGTTCTTCTTAATGCATAATTTGCACAGCTCAGCGAGGACACTTCTCCAAACAGATAGACTGTCATCCGATATTCTTGTGGAACTTGTGATGTGTCACCATTTAGCCACCAGAGGAAGCGAAGACAGTCTCTGTGTTTCTCTGGAGCATGAACCTGGTGGAACATAACTTGAATGTCTGCCATAAATTCTGTTGGCTCTTTTCTGAAGCGCAGAAGAACTCCCACAACTGAGTTGGTCAGATCAGGTCCTTGTAGCAGCTGGTAGTTTGGTAAGGTTCCCTTGAATGATGCAGCATTGTAAAAAAACAACTCGGTTTGCCTTTTCGGGGGTGATGAACACCATGGTGGGGTAGGTACCATACCTTTCCCTCATTGCCCATTATTTGATAATCAGGTGCAATTTCAGCATATCCATTACATAGCATGTCTTTCATAAATGCAATGTACAGGGCTGTCTCAGAAAATTAGAATATTGTGATAAAGTTCTTTATTTTCTGTAATGCAATTAAAAATCATGAAATGTCATA
>NW_015151819.1:92840-95943 GCF_000732505.1 Cyprinodon variegatus | reverse complement strand
CTCAGGAAACCCTTGCAGGTGTTTCGAGTTAATTAGACGATTCAAGTGATTAGTTGAATAGCCTACTAGTATACTTTTTCACGATATTCTAATATTTTGAGATAGGATATTTGGGTTTCTTCAGCTGCCATAATCAGCTATATTAAAACAATAAAAGGCTTGCGATATTTCAGTGGATTTGTGATGAATCCAGAATGTTTCTGAGACAGTCCTGTAATCTTTCTTGAAGGTGCTGCTCTTTTCAAGCGTAGAACACGATCTGCAATACAATGACTAATGGACAAGATACAATAGTGTCAATTGTACTGTCTTTTCATGATATTCATAAACTTGACATCTTCTATGGACATTTCAATCTGCTCTTGGGAGGTTTTTTTCATTGAAATCATGATTGTATTTTTCAATCAACATTGATTCCAGATTTTTAACAGAAATCCTGTTTACCATGACGAAATAGCAGTCTGTTACGTTCCTTTCACTCCATAGCGGACCATTGATGACCCATCCAATTCTGGTATAAACTGCATATGGGCCTTCATCCTGATTGTTGATCAGCTCCCATGTCTCCATTATTTTAGGTGCGTCTGTTCCAATGAGCAGATCTACATCAGCATCTATGTTGTGGAGCTTGTCCCATTGTTTGGAGCTGGATACTGTTTTTTTTTTTACCTTTCAGTTGCAGCTTCCGGGCCAAACTTTCAATGCAGAACGTTCCTGTGCTTCCCGGGTCCAAAAATACATAAATCTGCACAGTGGTGTTGGTTTTTGGACTCCTGATTTGAGCTGCAACGATAGAAAGGTTAGAGTCATCTTCATCACAGACTCTAAAATGACCTCAAGTCTGAGTCATGGTGGAGGTGGTACTCAGAGGATTCTGTGGATGTCTGGAGAAAGTTCCTGTACTCTCCATGTCGATGTGCAGGACACTGAAATGCTGCTGCTGACAAACGGAACAGACTAAACAACCTCTGCATTCTCTGCTTATATGACCCACCTTTAGGCAGCCAAAGCACGTTCCTTTTTCCTTAATAAAGTTTACTTCACCTTTTTGTGGCTTGTCTTTAAACTGAAAGCATTTATCAGCTGTGTGATTACTGAAGAGACAGTACAAAGGGTTGTGGAATCCCCGTTTGGTAAAGCTGCTTGTGTTTTTGGAGTTAAGCTGTTTAGGGTCTATGATGTTACCAAACAGTGGATCAGACACAACTTTAACGACAAGATCAGTGAACAATGCCCTCTGGCCCCTTTGTTCCTGCAGGTCACAGGCTAAATGTTTCCTACTCTCTCTCATTTTATAGGGAAGCTTTAGGACAATGCTCCTCATATTTGAGGGCAAGTCCAGTTCTTTCATATGAGTGAGGTGTTTCGTTAAATTTGAGCATCCTTTAAGAAACAGAGCGAATGCTTCCAGTGATTTAATATCCTCACTTTTAATAGCTGGCCAGTTGTTAATTTTATCCATATAGGCCTGTGCAATCTTGTATTCATTTCCAAAATGTTCAGAAAGAAGACTTTTAGCTTTAAGGTAGCCCAGTTCTGTTGTAAATGCTGGCAATTATGCACAAGTTTTTTAGGCTGCCCCCTGGTGTATTGTTCTAGAAAGTGCAAGCAGTCACTTAAGTTAGATGTTTTAGCCTCCAGGCTGTTTTCAAACGCTCTAATAAATGATTTATATTGAATAGGATCACAATCAAAAACAGAGATGCTTCTCGGTGGCAAGACTGAGCTTTGGTTTTGCTGAATCAACATGGCAGTGATGTCATTTTGCCTTTGCATGATGTTAATTATACTGGTTTGCTGATCCTTTTGTTGATCAGGTGGTCGTTGGATGCTTGTGTTAAGACTTTGATTATCAGTTGTCTGAGAACAGATACTTTGTGGCTTATCAACACTTTGCATTGCTGGCTTTTGTTTTAGCCAAACAACTGGTTGCTCAGAGACGAGAGAGGACATTTTAACATCGTCCTTATTTTTCTCTGAAACAAATGCATCAGCACATGGATTAGCAGCCGCTAACGCTGTCTGAATCTCAAGCTGCTCCTTTTTTCTTTTTAGCTTTTCTTCCAGAGCTTCTAGCTGATGTTTCTTTTTGAGTCCAGTAGTGCTGCTCTTTCGGTCTCTGCAAACCGATGAAGTGGAGGAGACACAGGACACCTGAGAGTCTGTTTTAGACTTTACGGAGCGCACATTGGAAGTTGTCTTCAGTATTTATTGCATCAACATTATTTTTGACTTGGTCATAATCATCTGAACTTGGTTGCACAAAGGGCTTGTCCAGTTTACATAACCAGCCCCTGACAAGCTTGGTAAAATCACAGAAAGTTTTCATTTACCTCGGCATCCAGAGAACACTGAATAAATGTAGCAAGAAGAAAATTCAGTGAGTCAGCTTTATCATTCGACTCCATCAGAACATTAAACTCATCCATTATTCGTGCTTTAATTTATCATTTCTTTTATCTTTGCACATTTTTATATGGGACATCAAGCCTTTCTCAGTCAGTTTAATACTACGTTTGGAAGAAACCTCCAAGTCTCTCTTGGGCGATTGTGCTTTCATTACATCAGACATTTTAGCAAACACTTTGAATTCCTTGTATTTTGTTATTGCTGTCTTTACTTCCTTTTTCTTTAAAACCTCACTGGCTGTGAGTAAAGGCGAAGCTCTTTAACTCATTCTTTCATTCATCTTCATGATGACAAACTTGTACTTTAACATTGATCCCTATCATCAAACCCCCTGTTTGGCTGTTTCCTTCACAGCATTAGCAATCATTGTACATGCCGCTGTGATGAAGAAAGTTTTATTCTCCCTTGAGACAAAACAGATTACAGGCTTCACAGGATTCTCCTATTGCTCTCACTCTGATTCCTCTGTTCGAAATCCTGGGCTGCATCCTCCAAGGACGCGGTCTACCTAGACTGGCTCCTTCGCAGTCCTTGAAAATAAGGAGACCAAAAGAGTTTTGGCTGTGAATGTAGGGCTGGACGATATAGAAAAAAAGCTTATCGATTAAAAAAAAAATGCATATTGATCGATATTGATAATTTTGAAAAAATTTGAAACCATATTTTATGTGCAGCTCTGCCTGGACTTTTTATA
>NW_015151819.1:89800-91039 GCF_000732505.1 Cyprinodon variegatus | reverse complement strand
TTGATCATCTGTCCATCATCGTATAAAGCCCGCTCTGACAATTTGATTGGCCCGCCAGATATTGTGCGAGCATACTCGCGCTACTATTGAGCAATGCCAGACCGAACTTCCCGACCTCAAATGTTGTGAGCGGGGCTAAGTTCGGAATGGCACCCAGGCTACATTTGTGTGACCATTTTCAATAATCTTTCTGCTGCTGTAAATTTCTCCATTGTGGGACAATAAAGGGATTTTCTATAAAAGGGGTAGAAAGATATAAGTAAATCTAAACAATGCATGTATAAAAAATATACCTGCAAAATCTCCAATACTCAACAAAAAAAATATTTAGTTAAACATATTGTGCAAAACAGCAATAAAAAATTAAAAAATTAAACTCCTATCAGGTTTATAGTCTCCACCCTGCAGATATATTAGAATCTGTCCTTAAATTACAGCCAAACTCATTGACACAGTAACAGATAAAACCTTTAGATAAATCAAACATTACTGCCACATATCTGACTCTATAACCATTTAAACATTTGTGTTTTCAGTTATGTTTGTTAGTTGTTACTATGACGACATGTCTGTAGCTGGCTTTGTTCTCTGTAAACCATCAGAAAGTGCTGTTATAAAGATTAAAAAATTTCTATTTAAAAAAAAAATCTGTCTTAGAATATGTGTTATCTTCTGCAGACCAGTTAGTTCTACATCAGCCTGAACACCTAAATTCGGCCAATCATATATCAATGGTCATCTGTCAATCATATTTTTTCGGTAGTAGTATCTTGATTCACAGCTAATATACGCAACGCTTGAAATAAGAATCATTTCCTTTCCCATTGAGTTCCGTCCCAGTGTTCACGGGGTTGGATGTCTGTAAACGACACAGTCTGTTTAGTGCTCTGCTGTGTGCACAGCATGACTAGTGGACCAGTAGGGAAGCTCACTGCGCTGTTTGTGTGTTGTTCACTACCCCTTTCAGTAAATTACATAAAATCCAACCAACTGGCCACCACGTGTGCGTGACGGGACGGGTATGGGAAGCTGTCACATATGTACATTCACCGGCCACTTTATTAGGTACCCCAGGCTAGTAACGGGTTGGACCCCCTTTTGCCTTCAGAACTGCCTCAATTCTTCGTGGCATAGATTCAACAAGGTGCTGGAAGCATTCCTCAGGGAGTTTGGTCCATATTGACATGATGGCATCACACAGTTGTCGCAGATTTGTCGGCTGCACATCCATGATGTGAA
>NW_015151819.1:84755-88631 GCF_000732505.1 Cyprinodon variegatus | reverse complement strand
CAGTTGGACAGGTGTACCTAATAAAGTGGCCGCAGAGTGTATGTATGTATGTATGTATGCATACATACATGCATACCTTGGAAAAGAAGGTCTTATCTAGGGAATTGATCCTCCTTGTGTTACAGTCTGGAGGCCAGAAACTGATTTTCAGTCAAAATAAATGTAAGGCTACTCCACCCACCTTGTAGTTAATCTTAAGTCTGTTTTTATGTTATGAGTGTAGTGCCTCCATATTCTCCAGTGGTGCTGAATTGGTTTCGTCATATAAGTCAAATTATGAAAACAGAGTAGTGAGCACAGGATACTCAATTGCCCTGCTGCTCTTTCTCATTCACCCCAAGATGCATTTTGTTGAATTATTATAAACTGTCCAGGGAAGTCCAGATGAAATATTCTCCATAACAAAACACATAGAGAAATAGGTCAGTGCAGGTTCACCATTTTGTTTTGAAGGCTACTGCACACTGAAGGTGGTTATGCCTCCGATCTCGTTTTCAGTTCTTAGCGAGGGGACAATTACTGGTTTTTAGCTCACTTTAAATAACTTTTTGAAAAACAAATTTGCAATAAAACAGGTCTTCAGGTTTAACTTTTTTTTCTTTAACAAAGAGAAGAAATGCTGTTGATGCGCTGATAATGCACCAAGAGGACAGATTGGCTGAAGCCAGCCAAGAGAAGACGGGATATGCACTGATGATATGCTGAGAGGACAGGTGTGATGGTCACGCGCTAAGAGGACTAATGCACTGATGAGATGTGAGGCACTGATGATGGTTTTTGTGAGCTTGCAATAGTTTTGAGAAATTAAGTTGATATGAAGGCTAAACAAAGGGAGAAAAAGGTTTTACAGGCTTACCACCACCAGTCATCTGCTAAGCGGGTTTACCTAGAGGCTAAGCAAGTAATAAGGTTTTATATAAGCTATTTTTATAAATGAAGAAATCTGATAGCGTGGGAAGTAGAGTGTTCTAATGTATTATAGGGGCTATAGTTGGATAGATTTACACTTCTTGAGAATGTGAGTTTACTTATGCACAGGGGAACTACATGGATTTAGGAGGATAATTTACAGATGTTAAGAACATTGGACGAATCTGATTTGTTGCGTTCATACACAATGGGAGCAATGAGTGCATTTTAGAAAGTATGCTCCTCTTGGAAAGAAGAAAAATGCAGTAGAAAAGAATTGGGTTAAAAGGGCACATGGGGAAGCTTGGAAAAATATATCTCACCTGAGGAGAGTCGGTAACGGGCGTTTTAGTGTTTTAGGTAGATGGGAGGGGCCGAGCCTCATACTGAACAATGGCTTGAGTGAAAGAGCAGGCAAGGTCGAGCCCGGAGCCATGGATTCCTGCAGGTGAGAGGAGAGCTGCAACAGAGCGGTCAAGCTTGTTTGTGGGGGATGACGAGTAAGGAGAGGATACTGATGCCTGGCGAGCACAGAGCCGTGTACAGCAGATGTAAATCATGCGTCATGCATGACAGCTGAAGTTTGGCAGATGCGTTCAAAGTTTGGCTGAAGCTCTGAATGAGGAAGCTGGTCCTACGTTCTTTTTGGCGTCTTGAGAGACAATTGGCTCTGGAGAGGGTGTGGTCCATCGTCGATTGGTTGAAGTTTGAGTGAGGCACCTCAAAAGGTGTTCCAGGTTATGCCAACTAAAACTCTTCAAGGTAATATTTTAGCTTAAGCTCTATTAGGGCAGATTGATTTTTTATTTATTATTTATTTATAGCAATTTTGCAATGTTTTTTTTATTTTCCTTTGCACAAGCATACAACATGATGCACAATCATGACTTTGCAAGCTTGCTTATCCTCGTATTCTTAACATTTATGAAGTATAACAAACCAATATAACAAACCTGTTAGGATACTAAATAAAACAAAGAAAACAGATTGATACATTAGATGTATGAAATTGTTTTAATCCCCAATAAACAGATGTCAAAATATGATTTAAATACAGGGTACACATTAAATTCCACAGTGTTAAATATGCAGTGTCATAGTACATTGAGTCTTTTATAGATATTACAACAACAACTGGAGTAGAATATACACTACATAGAGTTCTAATTTAATAATAACTTAATAATTCAGAGTGGGACCAAATGCACTCTAAAAGTGTTACTTTAACACTGCAAAATTTTCTCTGTATGTTGCATTGTCATGCTGTCAGACTGCTGAAACTTGATGTCAATGAAGTGGAAACTAATTGTAATATAACTCTATGTTTTCAGAGCAAATCAATTTTCTGTTATGTTAAAAATATTTTGCATTATACCCTCTGCTTTCTGGAAGCAGAGGGTATAATGAAGTTTCTGCATGCAGCATGGATGCATGGGTGTTATTCAGTTTATAATTTAAAAATCTAAGGATCATGTTGTTTTTATATTTACTGACGGAACCAAATAGGGGCATTCTTTGTGTTTGTTGTTTATAACCTTGTCACTTTTAAATAGTGGAAAATTATGCTGCCTACAGCATATGTTTTTATCTTGCATCCATATCACACCATCAGTGTGATTCTGTTTAAGGATAAACAGTGGCACCCTCTTCTGGATGACAGCCACAATGCAATACTCATCAGGTCTGTTTAAGAAGTCCTTATCAATTAAGCAGATGAGATCATTTTAATCTTATAAACCATTAATCAACAGTTAATCCTAGATCAATACTGATTTTGACTTGGAAAAGGTGACTTTTGATCATGTTTGATATAATATTAGATGTGAACCCTTTTCATATTGACTAAATTTCCTTTTAGTGTCTTGATTTGAAACTTTATTACCCTAATAAGGAAATTAAGTGAACAGAAAATATTTGAGTTTAGAGAAAACAAACATTTCACTTTAACACTAAATTAATGTCTGAAAAATCCTTAAACAAAAAAAAAAAAAAAAGACAGAATGAACAACGTAATTGGCAGCCTAAAACTTCAATGTTCACCCAGTTGTTAACTAGGGTTAGCATTAGGGCTGATTTTATTGTGACAAAATAGCTGAATGCGATCATTAAAATGACATCATTTTGTTAGTACCTTTCCTTTTTCCATTACCTAATATCACCATCACTCACTATGAGATTTTCGATATTGCTCAATTAAGAAATAAATCTGATTAGTTGTATTAAACTGCATCAAAGAGCGACCGATCAGCTAGCCAACTGTGTTGCAGATTTGAAAAAAGTGAATGCAGTACAGTGAGACATTTGTGTCCTACCAAATTTTACATTCATTTATTTCTGTGGAAAACTGACTAGATTTAATATGGTAAAGCTCTGATAAGTACAATCTACATAGCCACTGGAGAGAAAATTGCCCCTCACCAATACCTATTTTTTTTAAAATTACAATAACCTTCATTGCCCCTCAGAGGGAAAAGTTTATTCTAGCAATAGGCAGATATAAAATAATAACAATGATTTTGAAAATTGAAAATGCTTTACAGTAAGATCCAATGTATAAAATTAGTTTAACTTTACAATCACAATTAATAGAGATCAGGGGCGGATCTAGAAAAATATTTATGGGGTGGCAAGAGGGGGGCAGGAATTTTTTAGGGGTGGCAACATATGGCATTTGTTTACACTGAATTTAATCACAGTTATCACAGTTTGAGATCTCACTTAATGGGTGATTCTCACGAACATGGTCCAACTTGTAGCAAAATTTTAAAAACATTATATACACAAAAAAACACTCACTCTTTATAAAACAGATCCTAATTTCACTTTTCACTGTAAAATTATAATCTATATGCACATTTTCTAGGTAATTTTAAACATTTTATTCTAACTTTGACCAAATAAATTCATTACCGTAACACAATTTTCATGAAGAAATTTAAAACCACAAAACCATTTTTTTTCACATTT
>NW_015151819.1:74404-78626 GCF_000732505.1 Cyprinodon variegatus | reverse complement strand
AATTCTCAAATGATCCATAATTTATAAGCCTCGCCACCCCTACCGCCAACTGGGGTGGCAACTGGGGTGGCAAGGCTGTCATTTAGGGTGGCAGTTGCCACCCTATGCCACCCCAGTAGATCCGCCTATGATAGAGATATACAACTGAGTAAGTTTAATAAAGCACTTTATACATTTTGCTTTTTAAAGTTTTTACTAAAAACAGACTATATAGAAGTACCTAGAAAACTGCAAATAACAGCAGGTGATCAGCAGTCTCAGTATGCAGCAGTCTGTCATTGAAGGAGATCTCTGGTCTCCGACAGCTTCATCCATGGGGTTTTCACTGTTTCAGAACTGGAGAGCTCCTTTCACCTGACCTCCAAGGGGTATTTGTTAGTTTGATGCTGCTGTAGAAGAGCAGAGGTCCATGATCTGATTTCTCTGGTTCTGTTGTTTAATCTCCTGCAGATCAGACAATCATCACCGCAGAAACTGGACAGAATGCCACTTTGCCATGTACAACTGCTGACAACAAACCTCCTGTTGCTGTACAGTGGAGGAGACCTAGTCTGGGGAAGCAGTACGTTCTTCTGTTCAGAGATAATCGGATTGATGTTGGAAACCAGCATCCATCCTATGAGAACCGAGTGGATCTAATGGACAGACAGATGAAGGAAGGAGACGTGTCTTTGATTCTGAAGAACGTGACAACTAATGATAATGGATCATACGAGTGTGGAGCTCAGTACAAAGGAAGCCGGGAGACAAAACCTATCACCACCATCCAACTGAATGTTCTTCCTCCAGGTGAGCCTGGTCATCTCTGCATCAGAGGTTCCTGGTTGTTAATGTGAGAGAAAAACATCAGATCAAGGTCTGACCTGTTTCTTTTTTTTTCAGGAAACAAGGATGGTGAGAGCAAGATTGAAGAAAACAATAGATCTGTTGGAATCACCGTTTTCTGGTCATACTGGCTCTTCTTGTTGCAGCTGGTGTTTTACTTCTAATCTATAGAATAGGATCTGAGATCCGTGGACATAATTTGCATCTTATTTATTGTGACTGTTGATTCTTTTCTTGTCTATCAAATAATAGTGTTAATTAATAAGCATTGAAAAAAGAACTTAAATGCCTGTTACTTTGCCAGATGTTTTGACAATTTAAATGATCAACCTCAGATAAACTTTCTGTCAGTTGTTAATTACTAATAACTAGTTTTACCTTAAAAAATAAAAGGAAACTGATTATTCTTTTCATTTGGTGCACTTTACTCTACCCAATCTAACATAAATATAAAGTGCTCTAAAGTAAATGTTTGAATACGTTTCAGTACAAGCATATAAGTTTACTTTTATTCTGTTTTCAGGTCTAACTAAGAATCAGCTGTGCTAAATAGAAAAACCCAGATGTCTTGTCATCTTGTCATATTTTTGCAGATATGTTCAGTTGATTTACTGTGAAATAATGAGAAAAAAGCATTGCAAATTGTGTTTATTTTTTAGTCCAGCTGTTGAACATTTGGTTCTAGTCAGCCTTTATATAGCTGCATGATTGTTTATTTTTTATAGAGATAACCATTTTTTTTTTTACTTTAATAGAGATTTTAAATTCTGAGATAGATAAAATGTACCAAGAGAAATAAAACACATTCTTTAAATTTTTTTAGGCCATATTTTTAAGTCCTAAATCACAGCTATGTTTAATTCCCTAAATTAATACTTGAAGATCAACACAGTCATCTCAAGCGGGTGTTGTTCTATTATTTTGGATATAACCTTTACTTAAACTCAGCAGTACCACTGTAAACAACTGAGTCTCTTGGCCTTCATTTTTATTTTCGACATACTGTTTTGCAAAACAACTATTGAACTGGGAAATATGAGAGGGGGTCAATCGTAAATAAAAATGTATGATTGATTTATAATTGCTCAGACGTTCATGCAAAGCTGTCCAACTGGACAGCCACACCCCCCAACTCTCTCACACTTCATCTCAGACCTGTCAACTCTCAAAAAAAAAATTCAATAAAAACTTTTTCATACAGCTCTCCCCACTTTATTGTCCTCCCACTACCTTGCATTGGATAAAAGCAAGCAACTTATTTATTGTCTGTTGTATTTTTATCTTTAACGGCACCTTGCTTTAACTCTTTGTACTGTATAGCCACTGGAACCAGAATTTCCCTAAAGGAGTAATCCCAAGGGATAAATAACTTGACTCTAAGTCTGTGAGATCAATTAAGTCAATCGATCAATCAAGAAACATCACAATGGCTCTAGAGAGAGTGTGTCTGACACTCCATCGGCTGCTTTGGTGACCAACGTGTCTTACTATCTCTGAGACAATGGACCATGGATCCCAAAGGGAACAGAAGGAAGATAGCTGATGAGAAAGGAGGATTCAAAGGATGGACTAAAGCATTTGCTTTCATTATCAATGAAATAGGATTGCCTGCAATTTTGCTTTGTCATCAGAGGTTGTTAAAAATTCAAAAGAAAGATTTGGAAAGGCATTTCTGGGGAAAGCATGCTCTCTTTTGCATAATTAAACAACAGCAAAATTCTGAAATAAAATGGTATTGGCTGTTTCTCAAAAATAAAGAATATGAAATCTCTTATTGAATATTTAAAGATTGTTGTAAGAATGGTTAAAACCTATTTGCCTTTTGCAGACAATAAGCCATTACTCAGCATCGATTAACTGTTAAAAACTAGGGATAAAATTATGTGAGAATATGAAAGCGAATTAAATATGTTAGTTTTTGTAATAGATCAATTTACTTAACTTGAAGGAAAGTGACATTGCTGTTATGCTATCTGCATAAGACATTTTATTTGTGAGATATGTTTTTTCCTCAACGATTATTACTATGGGATAGAATATGGGTTCAGAATATAGCCTCATTTACACTACACATTTGAAACCGTGCTGAGATCGGTCCGAGCGCGGTAACCAAGAAAACTGTTGAGTGACCAAAGAGCGCATGAGCAGACCGCTTCATCTCCTTACAGTCATCTTTCAGTGACTAGAGATTCTCCAGACGCAGTTTTGATACATTTGCACTGATCAGTGGGTAAAAAGTAGTTTTAATATATTTTTAAGTGAGAAATTTCACCTGAATACATGGTCTGTGCAGTCAGTTCATCCAGATTACCATTCTGCATTAGAATATTAGTTTACTGCCAGAGTCCCTCAGACCCGCACACCGTCACTGGGAATCCATCTGCAGCAGCCTCAGGCCCGGTCGCCTCTTTGAGGTTTTCCCCCTACTGTTCGTGGTGGCTGCAAGGAGATGTTAGCGGTTTTCATGTAAACTGCGCACACCATAATAATAAAAGCGAACATATATTGCTGACAGGTTTCTACATTTTAAGTTAATTTAGGCATTAATAAACTGTTTCAGAGGAGCGATCATAGCGCTCTGCATCAGCAGTGCTGTGTCTGTCTCCCTGTCAGCTCCCAGATAAGCTTCTCCGATTGGCTGATGTGGCACGTCCAGCAGCATAATTTTTTTTTTTTTTTTTTTTCAAATACAACGCAACCAACAAAATCAGCTGAACATGATACAAGAAGTTAAAAGAAATCGACCTCTGGTGTGTAGAAAATCCCAGAGAATCCTAGAGAGCATTAGTTCCGTAGTTTTTTTTAGAAAGTGAAGAAATGTCCTGATTTTTTAAATTACCTTAATTGGACCATTAAATTTACAGGCGCTAGGGCACTGCGCACGACGCTGCGTGTGACGTAATCCCTGAGCCGCGTCAGTGCAGGCAGCCCTGTTCTTAATCAGAATATAGATTGCTTGGCTGTCAGTACGCCAACAACATGCAAAAGCACAAATGTATGTTTACCAACGATTTACAAAAGAGTTTCCCCGCTTTCTGACCGGGTCGAGACAAACGGGAGGCCTTGTGCACAGTGTGCAAAGCAGGCACATATGTCTCGGTGTCCAATGGAGGTACAAGGAATCTGAAAAGCCACCTGAACACCGAAAGTAAAGATAGACTATTGATATGTTTGTTCGTTTTTGGTACATTTTGAGTTTTTTTTGCTACACAAGAGGTATTTTTTGTTAATTAGCTCATTTGTTAATTTTTTTTCTCCAATAGCCTACAGAACTGACATTATTTCGTTCATTACTGAGGCTGAGTATCATCTGTTATTGGGAGTTGAGAGTTATTGTTAACTTTTATTGTTAAGTGAGGGATTTTTAGTTTAGACATTATTTCTTTCATTGTGCTAT
>NW_015151819.1:64696-74394 GCF_000732505.1 Cyprinodon variegatus | reverse complement strand
CCTAGTTTTAAATCAGGTTGGGTCCGAATCCAGACCGCGGTCTGCTAATCTGCCGTAGATCATTATTTCTCTCTTGATTAACAACAAATCGTATAAGTTTGAAAACATGTGCTCTTTAATTGCAAAGTTCTGAGGGGGGAACCATATATTTTAGCTGACTGAAATAATCTATTCCCCCTCCATAACAGGGGAAGAAATTAATTTACCTGCAAGTCTTTAACTGTGTTTATTCCTCTCTTCATCAACAACAAACTCTGGATTTGGTGATTTGATCATTATTTGACAAAATTAAAGGAGGCGACCAGTGGCGGATCTAGGGGATGGCTAGGGGATCGATTCTTGGCTAAAAACAGCTCCTATAATGATGTCAATCTTGTAACATCAAGTTTAATCAGCAGCTGTTGTTTACAAAGTTGTAAAATAAATAAATTGACGAGGTCCTTTTTAGCTGTTTTGTGTTGTTATTTTAAACGCCAAGAGAATCTGTCTTTTTCCAACTTCTGTCACTTCAGCCTGACAGAAATAAGTCAGTCACCAAACACAGTTTTCCAACTCATAGTGAGTATTTATAATTTT
Organism: Cyprinodon variegatus; assembly: GCF_000732505.1. Lineage (NCBI taxonomy): Eukaryota > Metazoa > Chordata > Actinopteri > Cyprinodontiformes > Cyprinodontidae > Cyprinodon > Cyprinodon variegatus. The sequence goes on along the minus strand of NW_015151819.1, from coordinate 73,818 downwards.
TCATTGTTGATATAAGAGGATGGAAACTTGCTGATAGGAGGACATAAAAAAAAGACTTCCTGAAAAGATGAGAGTGTAGAATTCCTGGTTAATCCTGTTCTAAAGTTAAACTATGACAGATTACTGGATTAAGGACATTTCTAGTATACTACATGCTATCACACATAAACAATTTTAGAGAAATTGGAAACAGTTGCTCTTTATTTCCCAAAGATATTTGAGGAGGAGAGGAGAGAATGGATATGTTGTTGACGAAGAGAGGAATAAACACAGTTAAAGACTTGGAGGTAAATTAATTTCTTCCCATGTTATGGAGGAGGAACAGATTATTTCAGGCAGGTGAAATATCAATTATCTCCTCTTCTCCTCCCATATCTTTGGGAAATAAAGAGCAACTGTTGTCCAGATTCTCAAAAATTGTTATATGTGATAGCATGTTGTATACTTGCTATCATTCAGGGGCCTTATATGATTTTATTCATCTCAATCATTGCTGGAACATAACAGGTCTAAAACGTAATGTCACAACTGTCTTCTGCTTTGGATTCTTCTTTGAAATCGGCCGATAGTGCACAGGGTTAAAAGTTTGATTAATCATATCTACAATTTCTTTTCTATATTTACTGTTCTGAGTAGGGGAGCATAACCGTCACCTAACATCTGAGGTATAATGACATTGCTGTAACAGTAAAGGTGATTTAAACTGGCTGTTAAATCCCTGGAGTGGGAAGGTTTTTCTGTATCAAAGAGGATTCATCCTCCAGGTGGTATGCTGAACATATATGCTATAGCTTTGTAAAAACGCATATGGTACTGACCCCCCGCTCGATAATATAATTTATTTACAATGACGTTTATCCCTAAAAAGATATCAGAACCTAATTATGCAAATAGTTTTCAACCTCTGTTTAACATGATAAAAAGCTGGATATTTTTCTGCCTAGATAAACTTCTGTGTAAAATCATCCTCACTGTCCTTGTGGCAATCGAAATAGGCTGTATCTGGAGTTATATTATACCATGTATGGGGGTATGAAATCTTTACTAACCCAACCATCCATAAGCCTTCTAAAATAATATGTTGGGCAAGATTCACCCGAAAGCTTGAGCTGATCTTGTTTTTAAGTATGTCCAGGCTCCCATTGATTGACAGCGTTGTCATAAAAAGGTTTAATTTTACTTGATGAATCCATGGTTAGAATGTGAGCAGGGGTAAATAGCACTGCTTCGATAATACATTAGATCGTTCTGTAACCCTTTCCTAGCTATTAAACTTTGTGGGCCAGTTCTTCCATTTTACAAACGCCTGCTTTACACCCCTCTGGGTCCACTTATTTAATATTTTCTTCACATGATACAGCTATCTTTCCCAATCTGTTTTTTTAGGTTCATAAAAACTATCCTCAATAAACTCCCCATCATAATCTGCGATGTTGTAAACCGGAGGGTTCCTCGTAAGGCATTCAGACACTGTTAAAATCTTGTTGGTAAAACTTTGTTCATCCTTTTTATAAAAAATTCCTCGTAACTTGCAAATTCTAAGAAGGTCTCCTTTTTTAAATTTCTTTTTATTTGTATTAGATTTTGAGATACGTCCATATAGGTTTTAAGCACCAGAATTTTCAGAATAAGCCTCTTTTGTTGGGATCTGGAGGTCTGTCCACTTTCTCCACCAGAGGGCGTACGAGATCTCCTGGAGCCGGGGCTGATTGCACCACCTGTTCCTCATCTGCTCATCAGGAGATCCGTACTTAAGGAGGCGGAGGGCTTCACTCCAGTGCCAGAGTGTTTGCCAGTAACCATTAGCAAGCCTGAGCCAACCAGCCTGTCTGTAACTCTGACCCCCTGAGATCCGAACCTGATCTGTTTTCTCTCCTCTCTGCTCCTCAGATTGAACCTGCCTGAAACCTGAAACTCTGGAGAGTTTCTCTGCTGGTAATCTGCCTGTCCGTGCTCAGAAGTTCTCTGGAGAACAGTTTCTGTCAAAGATCTGCCTGCCCGCTCTCAGAAGATTACCGGAAACTCAATCAGTGATCTGCCTGCACTCAGTAAGCTCTGCCTCCGCCTCTGCCTGCCGTCAGCCTCTGGACCCTCAAGGTTCCCCCCCACTGCAGCTCTGCTCCACTCAAGAACAGGTACAGCCCTGACACACTCTCAACCTGCAAAATTCCCTGGACCTCCGCTAAACTTCTCTGTCCTCCCCTGCAGTGAACCCACTTGTGACCAGTCAAACCACTTCCTGGATCTGAATAACCTGTGTGCTTTACAGAACTCTCCCATGACCAGTCAAGCCTCAAACTGAACCTGATCCATTGTTGCACATTTATTGTTCAATAAACTTTTTGAACTTTTTCTTCTGCCTCCGAGTGTTCTGCATGTGGGTTAGGCAAATTAAGCCGAACATGACATCTTTAGGTGTAATTTCGATAGAAGAATGAAAGTTATCATAGCTCTTTATGAGTGTCATGATTCTATTAAAGTTCTGACCCAAAGATGCAGAAGACCAAAACAGAGAGACCAGGGAAAAGTTTAAACAGGTTTATTTGGAATAATGTGATTGATCCAGTGCTGCTCTGAATAGAAGGAAATGAGTCCAGTGTTGCTCAGAACACTGCTCAACCAGAGCTGGAAGGTGAGGGGAAGACACTGCGGTTAGTTCAGGCTCAGTGGGAAATTTGAATCTTAGGTTTAGAATTGGAGGGAAAGGTTGCAGACTCACTTCTCCAGGGAAAGGTGTCCTTTATGGAATCCAGACTGAGAGGACTGTACCAGAGAGTGGCTTGCTTGGTGATGGGTGGACTGGGTTACTCAGACTGCGGTTGTTCCTTGGTGAATGGAGAACCTGACTGCCACTCAGATTTCCTACAGTACTTGAACAGGCTGTAGTGCAGAAGAAACCTTTGCTTGGTGTGAAGCTCAAACGACCTCTTGGGGAAAGTGGGTCCAAACTTCCTGTTTGGAACCCCAGCTCAGTTAGAAGCTCAGTTGAACCTGCCAGAGAGTGAAGGACCGAACAAATCCAGTTTGCAGGAAGACTTCCTGCCGAGAGGCAAAGACAAAAAGAGTTAAGACTCAGGTTGACAAAAACTCAGTTTGACTCAGAAAAACTGAGCTTGGCTAGAGAATCCAAAACTGGCAAACAAAATACTCAGGTTAGACTCTGCTGAACTAAGCATGGCTGCAGTACGCTGTAATGGCAAACACTCTGGCAATGAGGTAGTGGCAGTCAGCAGCTTAAGAACACTCCACAGGTAATGAGGCAATGAGCTGCAGGTGTGCAGGGAGACCCAATGGGGACGGGGCACCACCTGGTGGAGGAGGAAAGGAAACACAAAAACAGACCACACAAACTGGATTCCTGACAACGAGATCTATATCTATATCTATCTAGATCACTCTTTTCTTTAAGACCTTGAAATTCTTATTATAAAACTCATTTCCATCATCGGAAGGAGGTGGTGTTTGGAATTTTGCTCACTTTAAAAATTGGTTCAAAAGCCCTCACCACATCACTGCTCATTTTTCTTTTTAATGCTGAGACATAAGTTCAGTTTGAGAAATCATCAATAACCATTAATAAAATAGTTACTGGTGTGATGAAAATTCAATAGCATGAGCCCTAACAAAGGCTTTTAATGTCTGTCAAACTGTGCCTACTTAACTGATTCCTAGATAAACAGGCCATTCTGTAAGTTTTCTCTGATTTTAATAGAAGCTGTGAGATACCAGAAAGATGGACAACATACTGTACTTTGATGTTATATGTTTACTTAAATTAAATTCAGGTCAGATTTTATTTCAGGGTATTTTTTTCCTTTTTAACTCTTTAAGCCCAAAGGTCCAACTCCATCTGAAATTGCATATCTGATTGAATCAAGTGTACCTCTAAAGTTATAAAATGGAAAAGTAAAATAATATATAGTAATTTAAGAATATTTTTAAGTAGAACTACTATTGCAAATGTCACCTTTTCTGATAAATAGGGGATGAAATAACGAAAACGATAAACTTTTATGAGTCTCATTTTATATAAAAAAAATAAACACTATGAAGACCCCCATGTGTTAGCTTTGCTGCTGTTGCAGAGGCCTGTTCCACAAAGCAGGTTTACCACTCTATCGAAATAACTTCAGGTTCAACTCTGACCATGAAGCTGGATTTGGTTTTAGTGAATCAAGTTTCCATGGTAATTCAATCTGAACAGCAAATCTGCTCCAGAACAGGCCTTTCATATGTTCCTTATAAATTGTATGACCCCAATTTCTGTGAGTATTGTGTGTTGATACCCATAATTTTGATTTGTTATAGTTTTTATTCCATCATCATTCTCTGCCACCACATTCTTCTGGAAACAGTCTTACAGTTATAGAGAAAGATCTTTTAAATAAGTGGATCATCTAAATAAGTGGTCCTCCTAATTGATTCATTCTGTTGATATGTTAACGTAAGGCCATGCTACGTGCTCTTCCCCAGTCAGCTATCTTTTTCTGTGCATGTGCATTCTCAGGCGTATATCTGAGGTGAGCTATGGTTTCAGACAGTAGTTGAAGCTCACCTTTCTCACCTTGGTTGTTTGAAAATGGCAGAGGGTTGTAAGCATTAAAGTGTCTACGAAGTGTATGAGGAGAAAAGAAAGGCCACAGAATAGGCAGATACACTCACCGGCCACTTTATTAGGTACCCCATGCTAGTAACGGGTTGGACCCCCTTTTGCCTTCAGAACTGCCTCAATTCTTGGTGGCATAGATTCAACAAGGTGCTGGAAGCATTCCTCAGGGAGTTTGGTCCATATTGACATGATGGCATCACACAGTTGCCGCAGATTTGTCGGCTGCACATCCATGATGCGAATCTCCCGTTCCACCACATCCCAAAGATGCTCTATTGGATTGAGATCTGGTGACTGTGGAGGCCATTTGAGTACAGTGAACTCATTGTCATGTTCAAGAAACCAGTCTGAGATGATTCCAGCTTTATGACATGGCGCATTATCCTGCTGAAAGCAGCCATCAGAAGTTGGGTACATTGTGGTCATAAAGGGATGGACATGGTCAGCAACAATACTCAGGTAGGCTGTGGCGTTGCAACAATGCTCAATTGTTACCAAGGGGCCCAAAGAGTGCCAAGAAAATATTCCCCACACCATGACACCACCACCACCAGCCTGAACCGTTGATACAAGGCAGGATGGATCCATGCTTTCATGTTGTAGACGCCAAATTCTGACCCTACCATCCGAATGTCGCAGCAGAAATCGAGACTCATCAGACCAGGCAACGTTTTTCCAATCTTCTATTGTCCAATTTCCATGAGCTTGTGCAAATTGTAGCCTCAGTTTCCTGTTCTTAGCTGAAAGGAGTGGCACCCGGTGTGGTCTTCTGCTGCTGTAGCCCATCTGCCTCAAAGTTCGACGTACTGTGCGTTCAGAGATGCTCTTCTGCCCACCTTGGTTGTAACGGGTGGTTATTTGAGTCACTGTTGCCCTTCTATCAGCTCGAACCAGTCTGGCCATTCTCCTCTGACCTCTGGCATCAACAAGGTATTTCTGCCTACAGAACTGCCGCTCACTGGATGTTTTTTCTTTTTCGGACCATTCTCTGTAAACCCTAGAGATGGTTGTGCGTGAAAATCCCAGTAGATCAGCAGTTTCTGAAATACTCAGACCAGCCCTTCTGGCACCAACAATCATGCCACGTTCAAAGTCACTCAAATCACCTTTCTTCCCCATACTGATGCTCGGTTTGAACTGCAGGAGATTGTCGTGACCATGTCTACATGCCTAAATGCACTGAGTTGCCGCCATGTGATTGGCTGCTTAGAAATTAAGTGTTAACGAAATTAAGTGTTAACGAGCAGTACCTAATAAAGTGGCCGGTGAGTGTATATCCCAGAATGCTTTAAGCAGAGAGCTCTCCTCGCAAATCATTATGATATTTGCTGTCACAGTGACCCACTGTCGCCATAGACTTATCCAACGGTGGCGTCAAATAACAAAGATGGCACAGGCAACGCGCAGAGGAGGAGGACTTACGTTACCAACAGGGAAGAAATATTAGTGCTCAGTTTGCTATAAAGTCCACTATATACCCTGCTCTATAGTGATTGAGGAATTTAGGAGTTAGGTCAGATGCTTGGACACAGTAAGCTTGTATGAGCAATGAGAACAGCAACTTGTAAACAGAGTGTGCACGAGGAGAAATGGGCTTCTGCACGCTCTCACTATTAATCTATTAATCAATCAGCATTCCCTCTCAGGAGTGGATAAAGGGGTAGAGGGCGGGTCTTTTTAAAAAAAAGGGAAAATCCTCCACAATACCTGCAGGTAGACCTGCAGACCTTCCGCCCCCATCAGGACTCATCCATTTCAAGTAACTGTAAGTCCAATCTCCTTTATAAAAGTTATCTTTCTGCCAAAGAACTCTCTCTCAACCAATATCACATTCTCAAGGTTCCAGTTCCTTCTTGTTCCTTAATTCTCAGAAACTAAATCTTTTGACTATGTCTGGTTTCCGACTTTGATTCTTTGGTGCTTTAGAGTTGGGACTATTATGACAGCTTGAACATTTTGTTGAAGCCTCAAACTGTACAGATCAACATGTTTAACCGCAGCACATTTGGACTGAATCAGTTGAAGCATATTTGTTCCACAAAAGTTTTAGTGGACAGTGTGCCAGGCAAACCTGTGATTTTGGTATAGTTGTGCAGAAATTTATACAAACTGTTTTTTCTTTCCTTGATATAAGGGAATTTGACCAAATAAAAGTGCTGATTTCCATGATATGGCTTCTTCTGCACATTACAGTGTTTTATAAGTTTTACCCCCACTTTCATCAAAATATACCATCGGGAACAGCATGACATCGATCAAATGACCTTAAGACTCATTTGAATGCTGTTCCCATGAGCTAAGTTGAATTTTGTCATTTTGCCTTTAAAAACAGGAATATAATTTTGAAAAGACATCAATAAAGAAATAACCTGAGTATAAGTAAGCCATAAATAAAAAAATCAAGTATTTGAAAAAAAATCCAGAACAGTCAGCTCGGTGTTGGATAGCTCCTCTAAAGCTCCTCTAATGGTAAGAGTTGCATTTATTTTACTCAATGAAAGCTCCATGCTCTTTGTTATTCAAATAGAATGTGGAATTTTTGGGTTTGTGTCTGTCTGAACTGATGAAATTACAATTTTACTGCTAAATTTTTTATGTTTATGTATGAGAGAGATGGAGAAATTACAAATGTAGAGACAGGGCTGTACACAGGGCCCAGAAATACCTAGGTCAAAAGTCACTTCTAGATGGGTGCGGCGTGCTCCCCAAAAATTATTTTTAATTCCATTGTTTAAACCTCGTCATTTTCAAAGTCTTGGGAGCAAAATCAACATCATTATGACTTTTTGACAGGTTAGGTCTTACATTGTTAGTCTGCTGGTGATTATATAGTGAAGGAAATAGGTGAAGCCGGTGAGCTGATTGAGGAACGGGTGGAGCTGAACAGATGTATGGGATGAGTGATCAGCCCAGTATCAGTGCCGAGATCATTACAACCACAGAAAATTACTGTTTTATTAAACAGTCTCACTGCTCTTGAATTCAGATATAATTCACCTCACAGTTTTGCGGGATTATCATCCTAGAGTCAGTTAGCTTACCCAGATTACCCAACCTTTAAAGTTTGTTCTTTTTTGTCCTTCATGCCATTTCTATGAATGAACATCTTCTGACAAGTGTGAGAAGTTCCAGCCCTCCAGCTTATATGAAGCCGTAAATGGCACTATTGGGGCAGTAAATAAGAAGATTTAGAAAATTCCAAAAAAAAGTAATAAAAAAAAACTAACCACTGGACCTTGTTTTCTAAGTATGAAGACGTGTTGGTTCCCATCCAGGAAGCTTTTTCAATTCAAAATGTCTGGATTAACATGGGAGGAGGCAGAGGCTGGGGACTTAGAGGAGGACTCGCCATTAGTCAGGCTGATATCGCTGAGGTAGTTAGAAAGCTCCTCAGTGTCAGGGCCCCAGGGGTGGATGAGATTTGTCCTGAGTACCTTAAGTCTGTGATTGTTATAGACTGTCTTGGCTGACACGTCTCTGCAGTATCGCGTGTCAGTGGGGGATTGGAGGGTGTGTTCAAATTACAGATGGATCACACTATTCAGCCTACCCGGTAAGGTCTATTCCAGGGTGCTGGAGAGGAGGATCCGGCCAATAGTTGAACCTCAGATCCAGGAGGAACAATGTGGTATACGACCCAGTCATGGCACACTTGACCAGCTCCATACCCTTCATTGGTTTGGGAACCTCAGGATATCATCTCTGCTGTTTGCAAATGATGTTGTCCTGTTGGCCTCATCAAACCAGGACCTTCGGCATGCACTAGGATGGTTTGCAGCTGAGTGTGAAACGGCCCGTATGAGGATCAGCACCTCCAAATCCGAGGCCATGGTTTTCCACCAAAGAAAGCTGGACTCCCCTCTTCAGGTCTGTGGAGAGTCCTTGTCTCAAGTGGAGGATTGGTGCAGTGTCAACATTGATGCGGTCGCTGTAACGGACTGTTGTGGTAAAGAGAGAGCTGAGTCAGGGGGCAAAGCTCTCGATTTACAGATCGATCTACATTCCCATCCTCACCTATGGTCATGGGATCTGGGTAATGACTGAAAGGACAAGATCATGAATACAAGCGGCTGAAATGAGTTTCCTTGGCAGGGTGGCTGGGCGCACCCTTTGAGATCAGGTGAGGAGCTCAGTTACCCGGGAGGAGCTCAGGTGTAGAGTCATTGCTCCTCCACGTCAAAAGGAGCCAGCTGAGGTGGCATGGGCATCTGTTCCGGGTGCCTCCTGGTCGCCTCCCTGGTATGTCCTGTAGGAAGGAGGCCTCATGGAAGGCCCAGGACTATGTCTCTGAGCTGGCCTGGTGTCACCTTGGGGTCACCCCAGAGCAGCTGGAGGAAGTGTGTGTTGATCTGGAAGTCTGCACATCTCTGCTTAAGGCCCATTCATACCTCACGTAAAAGACGGATACGGATACGTGTGGAGTGTTTCATACGTTCTAACCGTCGATTTCGTCCGTACTTTGACACGAAAATTGGGAGCTTACGCTTACGGACGAAACGGATCAATACGGAGC
>NW_015151819.1:55656-64606 GCF_000732505.1 Cyprinodon variegatus | reverse complement strand
TTTTTAGTACAAAATGTCAACAGAATCAGGTCTTGGACCATCGCCATGTTTTGATCAATGACGAATCATTGGCGCCCAGCACTGCCACCTAGAGGAAATACGGGTTATTGAACACCTCAACAGACGGAGGTATGAAGGAGTCAACGGATAGAACGTACGGACAGAAATATGGACGTGCAGGCCAAACGTGAGGTATGAATGGGCCTTTAGACTGCTGCCTCCGTGACCAGGCCCTGGATAAAGCGGAAGAAAATGGATGGTGGGATGGCTGGCTTGCTGGCTGCATTAACGTTGAGTTCCAAGGTTTATATAGTAGCCCAACAAAGTCTTGATATGGCTTAGTAAACATGCAAAATGAACCGAAAGACAGGTCCACCGTTTAGTAATAGGGAGTGAATGAGATCGTTGTTGGCCTGCAATAACCAATACTGGCCCCTGTCTCTTAAAAGGAGTAGTAAGGGTCATGGTTGACCTTGCTGATCAGGCGAGATGTTTTGGTCACCTGCCAAGAGATGGGGGTTGAGATGATAGCGGGAAGGAATTTAAATCGATTACTGTGTTTTAGGTTTTTGAGAGCTGGAACCTGAGTCCACCCCCTCTGTTTAAGTTTGGTTTTTATCTCCTAATATAAATGGCTTCCTTCACACCCCTTTCAAACCACCTGTCTCTTTGTCCAAAATGTGAACATTTACGAACATTAACTGAACTTAAGAACGTTTGTGGAATCTAATGTGGTACGTTTTTTAAGAGCCCATAATAGGAGAAAAAGGAAGAGACATTTATGACAAAAATATGAAAATTTTGCTTTATGAGTGTTTTATTGTGATTATCATGCACAATCGGGGCATAAACATAATACATAAAATAATAATTTATAACAAAATATTGAAGAGTTGTCTTAGTCTGCAGAGTTTTGTCATAAAGGTGAGACAACCAGTAGGAAAGTTCAAAACATTTATTAAAATAAAAGGATTAACAGACAGAACAGAAGCACGGAGCTGATGTGGATTTGCGAACCTGCAACAACTACAGGAGGGGGGCGGGGCACCGCTCAATCACTGACACTCTGGTTTAGCAGTTCAGTCCATCAGATTCAGATCAGACTGGTGTAGTACTGGAATACAAGAGTCTGCAGTCAGGTATTCTGATCCACACAGGAACTATCCGGGTTCCAGGAATCCAGCAGAGTGTGAAGGCAAGTTAGAGAATGAGCAACCAGCTCTGACAAAAATGCACAGACACAGACAGGCAGAATCCAGCAGCAGTCCAACAGAGGTTCAGGCAACTGATCAGACAGGGCCAGTGGATGAGAGGGAAGGGAATCAGGAAATCAGAACCACTAGGGAAAGGCTGAAATGCTCTCTCAAACTGGTTAGGTAACAAAACTTGAAGACATGAATCCTGTAAATAACTAAAACTAATAAAACCGACAGACAGGAGAAACAGAAATCTAACAAAAATCAAACAATGATCAGGCATTGATAGCTGGGCTGGACCAAATATAAAGCAGAACCTACAGGTGGATGAGATCAGAGATGATTAGGAACTGGGCAGAACCAGGCAGGTGAGTTAAATGAGCAGTTAAGTTCCAGTTATCAGGGCAGATCAAGAGAGTTTGTTTTGTTTGTTTTTGTGTTAGTTTGTACCTGACTTTTAGAAGTGCTAATAGAAAAAAGCAAAAACTACAGCTGCAGTTGAGTTTCTCAATTTCTCAAAAATCTCATTGTATCTAGTAAATGTTTACAGTTCCATATCCTCTACCTACAATTTGTGCAGATGGTCAAAGTGTAATTTTATGTTTTTCAGTAGTTTCAGGAACTTCTGTGTTTTATTTTTCATTATATTCGCTGTGTAGAATGAGCTGATATTGTCAGCATTTGAATGTTAGCTCAATGCTAAAGCTGAGGCTGTACACCTGACATGTTAAGTGTGTGACATTTTTTTTAATTATACGAGAGCATTTGTGTATTATCCTTTTTTGTATGTTTACAGTTTCACAAATTGACATGGTCTTCAGTAAAGACAGAGAAGACAGAGAATAGGAATTGTGTCTCTTCATTGCTGGAACCATATGTGTTCAGCTGGCTGTCTAAGTTATGTTGAAATACACTAACTGAGGGCAGAAGAGAATATGATCTGCATATTGATGACTGTACACACACATCAAAAGGTTTACACATGCTGTCTGCTACATCTTTTGGTCTACTAGCAACTTTTTATACATGTTTCAACCTCCTAACAATCAGGCCCATCTTGTGGTCTGTGGTGTAGGATGTTTTTTATAACTGCTATTCTAGGCAGTCACAGCGCTCTGGTAAAGAGAGAGATAAACCAACCAACATAGAGGAAGAGGGCGGTCTTTATTCTATGTCTATAGCAGAACTGAAAAGCCGGTAGATGAGTGAGAGGAACCATGAAGGAAACACCTCAGAGCCTGCTGCTTTGTAAGTACAGAACATCTGAGTTAGAAAGATTATTACTGGCTGCTCTGATGATGATTGATGGAGGAACAGAAGGAGGAGAAACAAGTTAGACTGAGTTAATGAAAGAGGTTAAGCTTATGCTGTGCTGAAAAAAAGATCAATTTAATAACTGAAATAAACACATGAAACGAGCTTAGAGAAAATTTTTAAGGAAAACACTAGAACTATCATGGAGGGTTTATAGATTATAACTGTGAAAATATATATAAACTACTCCAAATGTGTTTTCTGTAGGTCTCTGTTTCCTGTTGTGCTGCAGAATAAACCAAGGTTATACGTATTTTCAGTTTTTGATTGAAGATTAAAAAAACAATTTATATTTGGTATATATTGTCAGAAGATATTTGGTTTATATTCTCATTTCATTCCAGTCCTCCCAGCTGCTCTGACTGTGAGTCCCAGCAGATCTCAGTTCTTTAAAGGAGACTCTGTGTCTCTGAGCTGTGAGGAGAACAACAGCTCTGCTGGATGGACTGTATGGAGGAACACAACCAGAGGAACCAGGACTCAGTGTGAAGATGGATGGTGGAGAAAAGAAGGTTCTACCTGCAAAACCAGCAGCATTAGAGAACATGACAGTGGAGTTTACTGGTGTTGGTCGTCCAGAGAGGGAGCAGCCAGCAGCAGCATCCAGCTCACTGTCACTGGTAAGATCAGACTGTGGAGTTAGTGTTGATGAAGCTGTGTGGAAATGGATGAAATGCTGTAGTTTGTCTCTGTGTTGAGGTGGATCAGTGATCCTGCAGAGTCCTGTCCTCCCTGTGATGGAGGGAGATGACGTCACTCTGAGCTGTCTAACAAAGACCACTCCCTCCAACCTCCCAGCTGCTTTCTATAAAGATGGCTCCCTCATCAGGACTGAGCCCAAAGGTCACATGACCCTCCACCATGTGACCAGCTCTGATGAAGGCCTCTACAGGTGTAACATCAGTGGTCATGGAGAGTCTCCATCCAGCAGGATCTCTGTTGAAGGTCAGGATCAATGATCTTCATCTCTTTGTTTCCTGACTTCCATCATTAAAATCTTATAATTTATTGACGAAATTATAAATTTAGAAATTTCTTCATTTCAGAGAAAACCACCACTCCTGCTCCTCCAAAGACACCTCTTCACGTCATCTTGTTGCCTTGTATATTTCTATTTGTTGTTGTGTTTCTACTGGTTTCGCTGGTTCTACTGGTGAAAAAACATTGCCAGAAGTCAAAAGGTGAGAAAAAAATAATCTTGAGTTTCTAATTCTACTTTTACCACAACGAAGCAAATGCTTAATTGGTGTATCTTTTTTTCCCAAGATATTTTATTCAAATAGAAAAAAAGTTCAAAGATTTTTATCATCAGTTGAGTTAATTTCCCCAGCAGTGAACAATGTGAAGCACTGGATTATGGGTAATCTCTGTTTATTTCAGATCAGAGAGGAGATGACATCACATACAGTGACATCCAAATAACTCAGCTACAGCAGCAGAAAGTTAAACCCAGCAGAGGTAAGGATGATGAAGGATATTGTTGTCAAGGTCCAACCTGAAAATATCACGCTCAGTGGATTTTTTTTGTCTAAAGTATGTTTTCTTGGCAATGTTCTCTAATATTCATTTCAATATTCATCGAATGTTTATATTTTTCCTCTGTACTGATCAATACTGAACAATCGGTGCCTCTTTGTACACCAGAGTTCCCCTGCTTACTTGGTGTCTCTAAACAGGAGACACTTAAGACAAATCAACATGTCGGAGCGTCTGTGTCTGCAGGCTGTGGTTGTTCTGTTTAACAGACTAGCAGCTCTGTGGTCGTCCACTTTCCTGTTTCTCATCAAAAAGCTTCCGCTGAAAGACGACCAGTTGCTTTCATTCACAGACTTCACTGAAAAAATTGCTAAAAGTGTACTAAATGTTTGTATCTAAGCCCTAAATATACAGTTATTATTAAAATTACTGACATTCAGACATAGCCGTACGACTGCATATTCTCCTTTTGTTATCAGAATAGTAGTTTCTGTTAGTTCAGCTAGTTTCTGCTAGAGCATACAACAGCTCTTTATAACCATAACACAGTCGCATCAGTTCCTGAAATATCTCATAGATATTCTCTTTACCAGCGCTGTCACACATAGGCACAGAAGTGAAAAAAATCATTTAAAAACAAGTTTATGTGTAAAATAAACTTTAACTGATATGTATTTCAAATGCCAGATGTACCAGCTTGTGTCCAGGCTGAGTTACAGAGAGTAAAATTTGTATAGTCCACTATCGCTCATAAAAAAGGGGGACTCTGCAAACTACAGTGTGCTATTTTTTTCTCATTAAGATGTTTGCTGCCTTTTTTTTCGCATTGTAAATGAATAGAATACATAAAAGTTTTCTAGCTTAATTATTCATTAAAATAAGCAGTAGGATAATAAGCAGATTTCCAAACTTGGGGCTGCCAGGAATACTAGGCGGTCTTTGAAAATTAGAGGAAAAATATGAAAAGAAGAAATGCAAAAAAATTAAAGATAGAATCCAATTATTCAATGATATGTGTATAGGACTCATAGATATTAAGACCAGCCCTCCCTTTACTCTCAGTACAGAGAAGTTTGATTTCTGTTGTTTGCAGTCCTTTCAACAGTTTGTTAAAATGTTTGCAATGTGGTGGGAATATAACAGGGATAAAAACAGGTTAGTATTATAATGCTAAAAAAAACAACAATATTATAACTAAATCATGCACAAAATGGAGAAAAACATTAGATAATCAGAATTCTCTTTAGATATTTTGTAGCAGGTTGTGTGTAGGTTTATCAAGGTATCGCCGGCCAATAGCCCCCTGCTGTACGGGACAATGACTTGTAATTTATTGGCAACATTGAAAGTGCTAACAGCTTCTACTACAACCCACGAAGCAACAGGATTCATCGCGCTTTTATTTTGAAAACCGACACGCAAAATGAAGCAGTCACGTGACCAATGCAATGCGAGGCCTCGTTTGTTGCCAGTCACGTGGTTTTCAACAAGACAACACAGGCCTCGAAGCGGGGCTTCATTGACACGCCCCCTTATTACTCGGTACAAGCCTCGAAGCCTGGCTTCAGATAGCCCATCACTACTTTTTGCTATTAAATCTGCAAGAAACCACTTCAGCTTCAGTCTTTGCATTTGGGTCATCTTCAAACCTCCACCCAACCTGACACAATGACCAAACAAAATGTGTGCATCCATGGTGTTCAACCCTCTTTAGCCCCTCTTGTTTATTCTCTTCTGTCCTTTGATCCTGCCAAAAACCAGGTGACAATTTGTTGATATCAAAGCTTGTGTCCCAACAGTGTTTTTAAGAAAAGAAATAATAGGTTATTGATAGGTGTACCCTCTCAGAGATTGGATATACAGGATAAAATAAAGATCCTATACAACTAGATCAGGTCACTCTAAACCTAGAAGTCTAATGGTTTAATCAGTTAGAGTTGCATGTAAAACCTCAGCAGCACTTTCCGTCTGTGGGTGCTGGTGGGTTGTTGTCTGCCACTTGTGACTGTTTTCACTGCAGGCTGGTCTGCAGATATATCTAGCAGCCTTTATAGTGTGGTTACATCGATGTAGCTGTGAGGCTCTGTGGTTTTAGCACTTCATGCTTTTTCCTACCGCTTGTCTCTCTCATTAGCTTGCATTTGAGAAAGAAAAATCTTTAAAGTGTTACCAGAGTAATATTAAATACTTTACAGAATAGAGTAATAATATAACTGCAGTACTTAAACTAATAATATGATTTGTATATTTTTTTATACAGAGCATTTAGCAACTTCAATCTACACAGATGTGAGAACAGAGGAACTCAGCTATGGACAAATCAACATCAGAAAACAAAGAACTAGAGGTAAAAATGCTCCTATCTTACATCATAAAGGCTTGAATTTAAAGGATAATTAACAGGATGTCTGGATTTTGTGTTTGTAATCTACTACTTTCTAACCATCACATATTAGAATGCAGTAGACATTTTAAAGACAGCAGGCACAAATCGTGGCAGTGGCCACTGGAGGAGGTGCCAGAAAGCCTGCCATCGATATTCATGACCTTCTTTCATGTACTGTATTTTTAGGACTATAAGCCGTCATTGTTTTTCCATGCTTTGAACCATCTTATGTAGGTGTAGCTTTTCTGTGGAGTTATCCTCACCACCAGTGGGTTTGAAGACAAAAGTAAAATCAGAGCAGAGGGGGTCTTTTACTTAGCACAAGCACATGTTAGAAGCAGGCATGACAGAGAACGAATGTCTCGATTTCAGACATTTTTTAATTTATTTGCTGCATTAAACTGTGGAAACAAGAGAGGATGTGTGCAACTACAACTGAGCTGAAATAAAGGGCTGACAAAGCCCTTTTTCATTATGAGCTCTTACTGTCGCAAGCCAACAAGCTAATGGGAACTAGCATTCTTGTTTGTTCCAACTCTAGTGGTGATATGTAGAGCTCCTCGAACTGGTTTGGTGGTGGAACGTTCAGTAGATATCAGCAGCTTATAAACTGGTGTGTCTTATATATGGATGTTTCCAGTTTAGATAAAATAAATGGGTGTGACTTATAGCAAGGTGCGCTCTAGATGTTGGAAAATTCTGTTTTGCTTTTTTGCATATACGTTCGTCCCTTGTTTTATTACTGAATTATCATTATTCCATTTGTCAAATAAAACATATGTCTAAGTAATAAGTATAGAAATCTATCCAAATATAAATGCAATGGAACAATAGGCTATAGCAAAGTTATGAATATAGATCTTGCACTCAAGTATACCACTAACAATGTGTATGCCAAGAAACTCAAATGTGATGCCTGTGTGTGTACACATAGTGTGCTTTGTTTATAGCTTTATGTGTCATTTATTTTTCTCTCAGATATGCTAGATTTTCAGTTGAATTTTGAACCATTTAGATAGGTGCAGTTGCCATGCTTTGGGAGTACCCTATATGTTACATAGGCTACTGTCATGATGTTGGCGCTGATGAGTGGCTTGAATACTCATATCTGTCTCCTGCATAGCTGTGCCTAGTTTCTTATTATCTGATCCACCAGCTCCAGCTTCTATTTTACCAGCCCCCTAACCAGTCATCAGGGCCAGATTATAAGCCTTTGTTAAGAATTTTCTAGGGTATCTGATTGTGTTCTGATTGCCTGATTCTGACCCATTCGGCCTTTGAGCATGCCTGTTCCTGTTCTGATCTGTTGGCCTGACCTGTCTTCGGACTCCTGCTGGATTCTGCCTGTTAACCAGTGTTGGGCACGTTACTTTGAAAAGTAATTAGTTATAGTTACTAGTTACTTCTCCCAAAATGTAACTGAGTTAGTAACTGAGTTACTCTACAATAAAAGTAACTAGTTACTAGTAAAAGTAACTATTGTGTTACTTTTGTTTGTGAGTGTATTAAATTAATAACTGTGTTTTGGTTGTTATAGATACTGCAACATGTAGCTCTATCTATCCCATCCATCCATCCAGATTTCTCCCTTTCTCCATATAGGCTATCATTTGATCGTTCACGCTCTCCGTAGTTCCCCTGTGGCACGAGCACAGGGCGGCTGTTACGCGCCTTTAGCGTTTCCTGTCGCTTGCGCGTTGAATCGTGCCGCCGCGCTGTGCGGAGATACAGGGGAAACCGTATGTGATGGAGAAGCGCAGCTCAACGTAACACCGGTATTTCCATCTGGAAAACGCTGTTTTGCTGCTGGAGTCCTCCTCACTCTCCATCCTCCCCTCTCTCATGACGCGCGCACGAGTCCTATCATGAAAAAAGGTTAATTGTGCGACCTGAGTAACGCACAGTAACTGGGTGTCGGCAATTGTAACTGCATTATAGTTACAGTAAGAATAATCATTTTGATTACTCGTTATTAAAAAAAGGTAGCGGCGTTAGTAACGCCGTTACTTTCAACACCGTTACTCCCATCACTGCTGTTAACCTAACCTGGAATGGTTTCATGTCACTGACCTGGATGTCCCTTCAGAAACTCTTTGGACCACTGATCTTCTGGTTGTGAATTCTGAGCACATGGATCATTTTCCTTCCTTCATCTGCTTTGTTCTCTATAGTTTTCAAGGCTTAAGCGTCTGGGACTCTCTATGTGGTAACTGCTGCGTCTTGTCAGCTGACTGATTGGAACTAATCTTGTTCTCTGGGCACGGAGTGAACTATAAAATCAGAAGTTCCTGCCTTAGGTGCACCAGGGACCATAGTCAAATGTTTGCCGGGGGCCAGAACAGGCGACATCAAATCCTACCAGAAACTGCTGGCTAAGGATAAGGTTAAATACAGTAAGATTGTTATTCACGCTGGCGGTAATGACACCCGGTTACGCCCATCGGAGGTCACTAAAATTAGTGTTGCTTCAGTGTGTAAGTTTGCCAAAACAGTGTCGGACTCCATCATTTTCTCTGGTCCCCTCCCTGATCTGATCAGTGCTGACATGTTTAGCTGCATCTCGTCATTCAACCGCTGG
>NW_015151819.1:29804-54595 GCF_000732505.1 Cyprinodon variegatus | reverse complement strand
GACACCAATTTGGAGAGAAATATCAGCTGTGCTGCTGCCATCAACACCTTTGTTTATAGATATTGGAGATCGGCCTGTTTCTCTAACTGTGACTGGCTGGATGTGCTCTCTTCATCCTCTGACATGGGAGCTGGCTCAGAGCTCGTCTGCCTGGCTGTGTGTTTCCTGGACCGGGCCATCTTTTATAGCTGCTCTTTTTATCTCTGCTTCTGTCTCCTTGAACCCCAGTCGGCCTCAGCAGATGACCGCTCACACTGAGCCTAGTTCTGCTGGAGGTTTCTTCCTGTTAAAAGGGAGTTTTTCCTCTCCACTGTCACTACAAGCATGCTTAGTGTGAGGGATTGCATTCAAGTCGATGCAATCAACTGGTTTTGCTTACATAGAAAACTTTGAATCAATTTGACTGGATGATCTGGTGAACTGTAAAGTGCCATGAGATTACATGTGTTGTGAATTGGCGCTATATAAATAAACTGAATTAAATTGAATTAAGGGGACAAACCTGTAAGTGATGTATTTGGGCCTTATCGTAGTAAATCTGCACATGTAAATCCTTCAAATATTGGTGGAGATGAGTAATGCATATGTGAACTGAATAAATCTGCGCATATTCATTCAGTAATTATTGCATGTATGCTGTTTTGGTAGAATTCTGAGTCAATATAACGCCACATACCAGTAACATGATGGTCAATTACATCTCTACTGATATAGACATTGCAATTAGAAAATTGACATATAGAGGAGTCAACTCAAACAAAAACCAATGCCATTTTTTAAATGGAGGGCAGGATGTCCTCTAGTTGGAACACACCATGTGTCCCCCTTCTTGTGGAGGGAGACCATCTGCCAAGCCAACCAGGCCTGGTGCCCTGAAAGCCAATCAACTGCCCAGAGATCTGAGGTACTATGGATGGATCTCATTAGCCCCCAAATGCGTGCAAGCATACTTTTTTTTTGGCCAACTTGATTACTTCAGTGTGATGAACAAATCTATCTCTTTACCAATAGGGTTTCAGGGCTCAAATTGTCCTAGATGCTATAGTTTTGGGGGTGTAAATGCCGCTTATAGAGTCTCAAGTCTTTGAATGATGGGTTTGACACGGAGTGATTAAAAAGCACTGATGGTGACACAAATATCAAGGCAAGAGATGCCACCAAATACCAGATGCCAATACTTCAAATAGGCTACTTTAAGGTATCCCCATTGGCATAAGTTCTGATTTCAGTGGTGAACCTGCTGGTGTCATCCAGACTAATGTCCTGCAACATTTAATATTATACCTGGTACAGCATGGCTGAATCCAATGGTTGAATTTCCTTCTCAAAATGAGATAAGGTTGTGCAGAGTCCTGTTAAATGTTACAGGAAACTTGACCCTTGTGCTTTATAATTTCTAAAGCACATTGCCTGGCATGATGGTCATCAAATATTAACCTTCAAGATTTTTATTGCAGAGAGCATTGTAGAGGAAAAACAAAAAAGACAGTTTGAGAGCTTTCTGTGGGTTGCAGGTAGAGAAAGTCTTGTAATCCCATTATTTTTGAATACTTCTTTTGTTTCAGACATTTTATCAAGGAGTTACAGGGCTGAAAAACCTCCACAATGGTCCACTTTTGTCCCATTAGCCAAGTGAATACTTTCCCACAAACTTATTGATCAAGGCCTTTACAATCTTTCTGGGTAAGCAGTTGTTCTGGCTTTGGAGCTTCTCAATGGAGGCTTAACTATGACCTTAGACTGTGAGGCCTGCCGAGCTGTATTGTAACTGCAAACTTAAGTTTGGTAGGTGGCCAGTCTTGCAACATTTCTATACTGATGTATATCTTTGTGGAAAATAATTTTCGCTGTGGGTCTCTGGAGGCTGAAACGCTTCCAAATGACTTTTTTAACCCTGTCTGAACTGATAGATGATAGTGGTGTTGGAAGGATTAACACCAGTACTCTAGATGTTGATAAAAGGGATAACATTTACACTTTCCGTTCACTTGGTTTGCGTATCCCATAGTTTTTTAGAATCAACTAAAGAGGACCATCAACATCAGAGGATTGATGTAGATTGTTTCTTTTTTTCTTTTTTTCTAACTCTTATTTTTCCCCTCTTCTTCAACCTGTAAGCAAGCGGTTTCAGGGTCTGGATGAATTGCGCTGAGACCAGCAGTTTTAACCATGCTAGGCTAGGGTCCAGTATAAGTTGATACCTTTATGTTCTACAAAAGAATGGGCCTCTGATATGGTTCAAATGCATCAATGGTTTGTTGAGAACATAATCTTTTGTTTCTTACCTGTTTTTCTATAGAGGACGTACAGTCACATTACTGCTGTCATTTTATGCCAGAAGATTAGATGGGGAATGCATGCTCCCTGTAATGTGCCTGTTAGCTTGTTTTCTCCAATTCCAGACTGCCATCCATCAGAAATCACCACTTGTACGATTATTGTGTCAATCGCAAATCTTACTTTTCAGAAAAACCACTGTAGGCTCTTACAAGTGTAGAGGCTTACAGCTAGTTGTTATATATCATTAGGGGGGGAGAGTCCAAATTCCCCCAGCAATCCTCACAACTTTCTACAGAAGCACCATAGAGAGTGTTCTGACCAGCTGTCTCACTGTGTGATGTGGAGGCTGCAGCGCCTCAGACTGGAAGAAGGTGAGAACAGCAGAGAGGATCATGGGGGCTCCTCTTCCCTCCATTAAAGGGGAATGCCGTTTTTTTTACATTAGGCCCTTGATTTTACGTTATTACATCATGTTCTACTCACCCATATTAGTTTTGTGTCATTTGGAGCCGTTCTGAAGATATTCCGTTAGGTTATATCCAAGTAACGTCTTCCTATGGGCAACAACTTGAAAGCACAAACTAAACTGTTTATAATTTATTCTTTATGGTACGCCAGCATTCATAACATGTAGGGAATCACTGTCCCCCAGACATCTGCGGTTATATTGTTTATATTTATATGTTTTAAAAACAAAGCAGTGCGTGTATGACGTCATCCGCACGCTGGACTGTCGTTGTGACATGCAGCCCGGGCCGCAGGCGGCTACGCTCTATCCCTTCTATTCATTCTAGCTAATCTGAATCGTTCAATTCCATTTGGAGAGCGAGATCATCTGTGGTAGCAGCACTAGACATCTTCCAGGCATGTGAGGAAAACTAGCAGCAGTTCAGCGGACAGGATGAATGAATGGTAGCCGGCGCGCGCGGATGACAGAAAAAAAAAATCTCTATAGCAATAATTTGAGTAACTAACAATTTAAGAAATTATGGCAGCAAATTCTAATAACTGTAGTTGGTAGCTAGCTCTGTCTCGTCACGGCAGGGAAGCAATAATAGGACATGCTGTCGTTTCTTCCTTGTCGGTTGGTACACCCATAAGCTGAGCATGAGTTGACCATGTTTTTGTTTGTGGATACTTAATTTTGCCTCAAAGGATTTACTGATCTTACACGTCAGACAGTTGTCAGATGTGGCAGATGAGATTTAACTCTGCTTTCTAAAATATATAGTTAATTTCAGTTGAATTATGATTAAGTGGAGAAATTAGTTTTTTAAAGTAGGGCCAAATAGTTTTTTCATCTTTGTCTTATCTTAAAATAAAGAGAGACATTTTTAAGCCACATTACAATATATGGTATAGGATCAACATAAGTAAGATTTAAAAAAAAAACGGAAAAAAAAAAAACCCTGCAACAATGTGGTGGTGAGATTTTAGTGCTCAAATGATTCCAGAGGATCTTCTAAGAGAATCCCAATGTAAACAGGTCCAGAAAACCCTAGGAGGTTTGACCTTGTAGATGTGTCTTTCGACCTTTGGATATATGTGTATTGGGTACTCGGTTGAAGAGAGGGGCGTAGCTGTCCACCAATCATCACCTGATAGTTGAATTTTGTGACCTAGGAGGAAGAGGAGGAACAGACTGGGTAGGCCAAAGTGAGTACTGAGGGTCTGCTGGGAACTTCTGGGCGTGCTCTCCGTCTGGGCTGTAAGGTCTGAAGCAAACCCCAAACCCCATGGTTGACACCAGCATTAAGGGATGCTGTAAAGCTAAAGGACTTTTATTGAGCCTGGTTGGCTTGTGGGACCCATGCAGGCACTGTAAGGCAAAGTATGCCACTTCCTGGGTGGTAGCAGAGGTTGGATCTCGAATCTGGAGGCACTTTGTCTCTTGCTTGGCCCCTTGAATGCCTAAGGTTTCACCCAGCAAACTCTGGGAGTCTGCCTGAAATGCTGCCTTTGGGACCCAGTCCCTAATAAAAGTGGTAGACCAGAAAGACTTCTTTTTCTTTAAAAGAAGATCAAGAAAAGGTCAAAACAAAGTGCAACAACAAAAATGCAACAATCAAACAGCACCTTGTTTTTTGAAAATAATTAAGTATATTGGATCGTAACTATAAACTGCTGTAAAATCATTTGATAATTTACTTTAATAGAGAGGGAAGGTACATGGCTCAATTATTCTATTTTAACCTGTGTTTTTCTTCCTCTAGATCTTCCTCCAGAACCGGACATCATCTACTCCTCTGTGAGGTAGTCCACTAGTCCAACCTTAGACCTCCAGATGCTGCCTACTGACTGCGTCATCCCTCACTTTTTATTTAAAATCTATTTATATAATTGCTTCAGCGATGTTCAATCCATCATCATCACTCTCTAAAATTAAAGGGTTAAAATTAACGTGTATCACCTCTAGTGTGAATACAGCCATGAGAACTCTGGTTTCACATCTCCTGTTGGTTTTAAAGAGCCAGTAGAAAATAACTGGTGTTTTCCTGTTTGGTCGTCTCTAACTGACGCACCATCAAACGGCACGCAAAGAACAATAACCCACAGACTTAAAAAAGACCTTAGTGGAAACTTTCCGAGAAGAACCACAAGCAGCTGAAAGTGCCTGACTTTATTAACCCTTTAAAAAAGGTAAACTTTCCTTTATTATTTTGTACCTCGTTTAAATGTCACCAAACAATATCTTTCCAGTCGATGCCAACCGTCCTACAGTAAACTCTCAAATGTATAAAAACTCATGTTTGCCAGGCACTTTCCTGAAAACTGCTTTCTGCCTTTTATCTGATGAGTGCTCCATGCTACTTTGCAACTCTTACTTACTGTTTGTTGAAGCCATGTGTAATATCAACCTCTGCAAAAATTACGCCTTGCATAGCCTTATTAATTTTCGTAAAACAAGTAGATAAAACCATGCTTATTTTTTTTAGCAAGGTTTTTAAAAGTTTGCTTAAAATTCCTCTGACAGTTTGATGGAAACAAAGCACACGCCCACGTGGTGATATTTTGACCTTAAAAACAAACCCAATATTGGTTTGCAGATTATTACCAAAATCTGTAATTTTCCACATAAAGTTAGTTTATGCTCCTTCAGATGTGGTCTGCCTTTCAAGGACCAATCAGGCTTATTCCTGCTTAGCAGTTGTGGTCAGAACTATGGTTAACACTGTTGGCTTGAAGCAAGGTGGTCCCAGACTTAAATGTTCTCCATGCCAATCTTAGGTGTCCTACTATGGCATCAGGATTCTGCCAAAAGTCTGCACATTCAATGAATACTCTTATGAACTAATTTACTACATACAGATACTCATAAACTGCTCCTCATGTGCATGTTTAGCTTGTAGATGTGCAAACAGAGTACCCCTGGGCCCCAATATATCACACACAAGTGCTTGCTCCTTCTCTGCATGCATTCCGCTTGATTTCCACGCAGGCACAGCCTCCCTCCTCCTTGCGTGTGGACCTGTTTCTGATCGCTCATGTCCACATTTGTCACCTTGAAGGCGTTACCTACCAGACAAAGCAACCTGACTATGATTGATTACTTTTCAGAAAATTCTGCATCATTAATTGTGACGTGTTGCCAATGTAACCAGCATAAACTGTGTTGTTAGCTGCAGCTAACGTTTGAGCTAGCAGAAACTATTGGGCTACTTGACCAGAACTGTTTTTGAAGATGTCCTATAACCCTTTCTCACTGACACCCTCCTGCCCGTCAGAATCCAGTATCCATCCAAACTATTTTATCTGTAATGATGACTTTGCTTACAAACTTCCAACTCTAGCGGAGAAGTGGTAAACCTGAAGTACATTTGCTAGTAGAAAGAAGAGTACTGCCCTAAGAGGTGGGATTTCCAAAAAAATAGCCAATTACAGACAAATAGCTTTTTCCAGTGCATATCGCCTTTAAAGGGACAAAAGCTGACATGGGTCGACATACGAATAAATGGCTTATTATGCTTGACGCGTTGACATTCTGCTCAGAAAATGAGCTGCCCGTCTCAGTGCCACAGAGGGCATGTTCAGCACAAACAACAAGCTGACATTTTTGTTTGACATTTTAAAGCCCTTGATGCTGTTAAAGTTCAACAACAATTTATTTTCTGGAGTTTTGCCAAACTGAGATATTTACACACTAAATCACAGGATGTCTCTAGATGTGTATATTTGCGAACACTCGCCAGATGGAGCTGCTGCTTGCTTGCCATGTTTTCTGAATGGATCCATCTGTGTAGTTAAAAATTTTCCTGGGTTGTCGGTGTAGAAATTCTGTTTGCACAGAGTCCGTGCAAAGGGGTGAGGAAGCCCAAAATGACATAATTTGGCTGCGCAGATCTCGCTGACATGTCAAACATAAACAGAGGAAAATCTATGAACAACGGTGTTGATGGCAGCAGTACAGCTGATATTTCTCTCCAGGATGGTGCCACAGCCAAACAGGAACAGATCAGATGGAGCTACTATGATGAAAAAAAGCAGAGAGAGCATAAAGTTACAATTGAACTGACAAATATTGCAGAAAGGGAGAATATAGATAGAATGATGAAAAGAGGTATGTCCTCCAGCAGTCTTAACCTATAGCAGCATAACTGCAGAAATAGATCAGGTTATGCTGATCTATATTTGAAGACTCCTGCTGGATTTCTGCCTGTTGACCAAACCTGGAACTGCTTCCTTACACTGACCTGAATTTGCCTTCGGATCTCTGATCTCCTGGCTCATGACTACCGATCACGTCTTCCAAACCGACTTTGGCTTCGCCCTTTGGATTATCCTGCTTTCCCGTATCTGCTTGGTTCTGATCTTCTGCCTGTCCTCTGACGTCCAAGAAATCAGCGTCTGGGACTCTCTGGATGGCCCCTGCCACGTCTTGTTGGCAGCCGACAGGCTGGAACCAGCCTCATTCTCTGGGCTCAGACTGAACTAAAAGACCAGGTTAGTGACTCACACACTTGTTATCAACCTCTGCCAGATAGACATGATCACTAACTTGTTGTCTCCTCCTGCACCAAGACACCAACACAGCGGTTCTGTTTTCATTAACGTTTTGAGAAATCAGTTTGTCCGCCTCAAATACTGGGAGCTTGGCCATTTAAGGGATTATATGTGAGGACCATTTTAAATTATTTTCTAAATTTAACAGGAAGCCAATGAAGAGAACCTAGGATAGGAGAGATATGAACTATTTTTAATTTTCAGAATAACTGTGGCTGCAGCATTTTGGATCGCCTGAAAGCTTTTAACTACAGTTTGTGGACTTCCTGATAGTAAAACATTACAATAGTCCAGCCTTGAAGTACCAAATGCATGGACAAGTTTCTCAGTATCAAGCCTGGACGGGATATTTCTAATTTTCTGCAATATTCCGGAGTTGAAAGGAGGACATTCTGGGAACCTCTTTGATGTGCAATTTAAATCGCAGGTCCTGATCAAAAATAACCCCACGATTATTCACTTTTTGTATATGAGATCAATTTAATCCCATCTTAATGAGGATAATTCAGCTTCTTGTAGTCTTTTTATAGTCTCTAAACTCTGGTCCAGAGTTTAGAGACTATAACATCTTTTTTGTCTGGATTCAGGAGCAGAAAGTTAAGGGTAGTCTAGGTTTTTATGTCTTCAAGACATGTCTAAGCAATGTTTTAGATTCATCTGGATTAATACACAGATATAGCTGAGCATCATCGGTATAAAAGTGGAATTTGTAAAGCCTTAGAATAGAGTACCCAGTATTCAGACAGACAGTAAGATATTACAAAGGGTGATCAGCAATGTTTCTGCAGGAGAAAAACAGAGGTTAGTGACCCTGTTAATCTGGCAAAGGATGATTACGAACGTGTGAGTCACTAACCTGGTCTTAAAGTTCACTCTGTACCTAGGTGAGAGGTGGATTCCCGCCGGATCAGAGATTTGAGGAGGTACAGAAAGCAAATCAAAGTCGGTGTCAGGAACAAGATCCAGGTTTGGTCAGCAGGCAGAAAGCTAGGCCGGTGAATTGCCATTGGCCGGTGAATGGAATGAACATCAAGTCAGTCATCACTGCCAAGATAATGACAGAATTTAATCCCATGCTTTCTAATAATTCTGCCAATTGGAGCATACTGTATATGTTCTAAAGAGAATTAGCCCTAGCATCGATCCCTCTGGTGCAATACAAGTAACCCTGGAGCATGAGGAAGATTTACCATTATCATGAACAAACAAAAATCTATCAGAACTAAGATTTAAACCAGTCTAGTATTGTTCTTTTTATTTGGTACAACATATTCAAGTCTTTCTAAAAGAATATTATGATGAACTGTATAAATGCAGCACTGAGACCTAACAGAACAAGTACAGATACAAGTCTATTATCTGAGGCCATGGCCAGACTGAATCTCTTCAAAAAGTTTATTATGGTGTAAGTGTTCGCAAACTTGTTTGGCAACTACTTTCTCAAGAATTTTAGATAAGAAAGGAAGATTGGATATAGGTCTTTAATTGACAAAGTCATCTGGGTCAAAAGATATTTTCTTAAGTAAAGGTTTAAATCCAGCAATCTTAAAAGCCTTTGGTACATATCCCTGTAACAGGGATAGCTGAATCACATCCAAAATTTAGGAGAATATCCTGATGATGGTTGTGGGTGAGTTTGGCAACTTTATTAAAAAGATATCTAAGATTATTCATATAGCCCACTTACACTACCCTTGAAAAAACGTGCCGAGACCAGTTCGAGCTCAGTAACTGAGATAACTTATCGTGTGTAAATGGAAAGCAAACTGAACTGAACTGAGCTAGACTCAACCGAACCGAGCTAACTGCAGACCAGTTCCAGAGATGGGCTCGGCTCGGTTTTTCTCTGGCTCGGTTCTCTGATAACAAGAGCGTATGAGCATAACGCGTCATCCCCGTCTGGCTGCACATCCCGGTGCACACTCCATTCCAGTAGTTGGCGCTAATGCCCCACCGGAAGTTCTTGCCAACCAACACAAAACAGAACAACTATAAAAAAAACAATCAAAATCTTCTCTATGCAACATTTTAAATAATGGCATTTTAAATAACACCAAAGTACAGCAATAATAATCCAGCATAACTTTTTGAATGTGTTGGGCGCCGCCATTTTGATTTGCTTGATTCCCTCTTCTTCGTCTTCTTCTTGTGTTTTAAGGCGGTTGGCAAACAACTTTTGATGCATTACCGCCACCAACTGCTTGATTTCCTCCTTCAATACTGGTAGTAATACCGCAGTCACTAGGAGGCGAGGAGTCGAGGAACAGAGATAGCGTGATGTGTAAACGGTCGTCAGAACCGAGCTCGGCCTGGTTAACTGATCCGAGCTCGGACCGGTCTCGGCATGGATCGATTTTTCAATGGTAGTGTAAATGGGGTGTTATTCTCCTCTATCAATGAGGAGAAATGCTGCTCTTGCTTTACGAAGGGTCCTCCTATACAGCAGTAAGCTATTTTTTAAGACTAGGTTCCTGTGGGCATGTGGAGTGTCATTGTCTCTACAGTTTAATAGCATTTTGCTTCAGAGTGCTCTGCATTAATCCAGACAGCCGGCTTTCTATTTTTTAAGATTTTCTTTTTTAAAGGGGGTGTGTTGTCTATGGCACTGCACATAGAACTTGCAACCTCATCAACAAAATCATCAACCTGTGCAGGGGAATACACTTTTGCCCTCTGCAGCACTGCTCAGTGACACACAGGAGAGAGAAAGTGAAACAGGTTGTTTAAAATTAATAACTGCACTATCTGATAATGATCTGCTAAAGTAAAACCTTCTTTCAGGAGGAGAACTCTGTTAATGTAATCCTGAAGGTTTTTAAAAAGTGGTCAGAGAGGACTCGCATCCAATGCCATATGTCAGCACTAGGTCCAAAGTATGAAGATGACAATGTGTGGGACTACTTGTCTGTGAACGGAGCCAAATGTGTTTTCCAAATTGAATGTGCTAACATTTTTACCATTACTATTTTTTATGTGATTCTGTTCCAGGAGAGTCTAGGGAAACCGAAGGAAGTGTGAAATAAATATAACTGAATTCATTTGAAGTTTTAATATCTAAAGATATTTTATTCCATTTTGAAGGTTAATATCTATGAACACTTATTTGAACAGAATGCTGATTCTGATTGTGTTTAGAAGGATATGTTATAAAGAATAATGTTGGGAATTTGCACTGTTTGAATCAATTGCATTGTGAAGCAACCATAACATGTACTGTATTAGAAGTATTTGAGAAAAAAAATCACTGAATTAGAAGCCTTTAAAGAACAATCTGATGTAGTACAGTCTTTTATCTGTGTTTTTTTTTCTTTTCCTACAGCGTTTTGGTTAGCTCTGGTTGTTGTGAGTGCTTAACAAATAAAAATGGACTGAATTGGATTTTATACCTTTATCCATAGAGAGAATATGCAAAAAGAAACCCCTCCTTATCAGCACCAAGGACCATTGCATCATGCCCCACTATAATCAAAGACAAACCTGTCCAACATAACATCTAAAACCTTTTTACGATGTTCACCTTGGTGATTTTTAGAAAAACGCATTTTAGACTGAGATTACTGCAACGTGCGGATGTATTTATTTATCCATAAAATCACATGAATGTTAAGCCGGGGAGCAGAGTTTCACTGAGTGTGTAAAAACTAGCACTGGGGGAATGCAAAGGCTCTCTTGGCTTTGTTAGAAATCCAAAGGGTTTGTTGCACATTTGCACTTAGCCATCCAAACCATCTTAACAATCTCCAGGCATTTATTGAAGGACTTGCATCCATTATTTGTGTTACAGAAGAACAGATTTGTGTCTGAATTGAGGTTTGATCCACAGAGACAAAAAGATGCTCTAGTCTGCAGGCTCGAATGAATCCCTCTCAGTGGTCTCCAACCCTGGTCCTCAAGATCTACTGTCCTACAGATTTTAGATACATCCCTGCTTCAACACAGCTGAATCAAATGATTGATTACCTTTTCAAGCCATTCATTTGATTCAGCTGTGTTGAAGCAGGGATGCATCTAAAATCTGTAGGACAGTAGATCTTGAGGATCAGGGTTGGAGACCACTGCCTAAGAGGTTCTGAGAAAAAAGTGATTCCTACATAGCCTGGATCTAATCAGAGGTTCTATGTTTAAGAAATTATCAAAAATAACAACAAAAACATATTCACATCCTTTAAATGTTTTTTTTTTCTTCTTATTGGTGTTATAACAAAAAAACAAAACAAAACAAATTGTATTTTATTGGGGGATCAGTGATCAGACTCTCCATGACCCCTGATGTTACACCTGTATAGGCCTTCATCAGAACACAAATTAGCAGATACTTTTAGAAATAGTAAAAAAAAAAACTATCTGAAAGGTGTGGCATGTTTTATAACAGCTGCACATATTTTAGGGAATGTCTATACCCCAGGTTCTGTTTTGTATGTGTGTTAAACAGTTTAGAATCAGTCAGACTGTATGGAGAATATTTCTGACCATCAGGTTCTTGGTCTTCCATGAGGTTTTTAACAGATTTAAGTTTTTTAAGAAGTTGTGAAGGGAAAACAAAGAATAGTAGTGTCCATTTATTTTATCTCCCCTGAGTCAATACTTTGTAGAACATACAACCATCCCATAGTAACTCTTTGTGACTTTGACTAGGTCATTCTAAATATTGAATATGCTTTGATCTTCCATCCATTCCATTACTGGATTTCAGAGATGACTGCCCTAATTGTTTAGGCAGGCTATCCTGCTGCAAACTGAAACTCCACTCCAGTCTTTGATTTAGCTTGCTCCATCTCCTATCAGCTCTGGCCAGTTTCCAGTTCACTTCTGAAAAACAGTCTCTCCAGTGCATAATACTGCCCACACTGTGCAGATGATGCTTTGTGGCGGATGTATGTTCTCAGTTTTTCCCCCTCATAATTATGTTGTTATTTAAGTTTGACTGTGATCTGATCTTCTGTGTCTCCTTCAAAGCTTGAAGCAAACTAGAGGACAGAACCTCTCACAGCCTTCTTTCAACAATCTTCCTTCTGTTCCATTAAGTTCTGCAGAGTGCATCTAACCAGGTACACACTGGGTTGCTAAGGTTTAGACAAGCAGATGGTGAAAGATAAGTTTAATAAACATTATTTTTCAAAAAGTAAAACTTCTTCAACACGTTCTTATGTGTTCTCTATGAGGATACTTAGTTACTTAAAGATAAGAATGTTCAGAACAACTCCTTCCTGAATCTGAACAAGTTTTGTCTGGTTAGAGGCAATGCTTTGAGGATGCAGCCAAGGGTAGGAAAAGGTCCTAACCTGGACTGTATCCCGGTCGGGTGCCCACAGCTTCATGTGTCAAAGACAAATATCCTTTGGAGGGGAACACTACTGAATATAAGGTCCGACTGAAAGTAAGCCTGTCTCCAAATGTTCAACCTCTAAACTTTTTCAAAGCCTTTTCTCTGCACTATAAATAGAAAACAAAAAAATCTGTTGATACAAACTTGTTGGAAGATCAGCAGATCAGATTTTGACTGATGAATGAAAGTTATTCAAAAATCTACTTTCAACAGGAAGATTTTAAACCTTAAATTTTTTCATTTATAGCCATTTAACTCCAAAGGCGTCTAGATTTAACATCCAGAAAAAGCTCAACACAGCTCATAGGGTAAATATGTCCTACTGCAGTCTTCCTTTTGCTGTTAACATGCCTTAACTTGAATGTTTTTGTTCATTGTGATGAAAGTGGTTTCTACTCTCACTAAGAGAGAAGTATTAAGCAATCCAAACTCCTTCAGAGAAAAGCAAACAAGAATAAAAATGTGTTAGATTTTTTTTTTTCTTAAATTAGAAAAACCTTTAGAATCATGTAATCTAGTAACTTTTGGAACTTAAATAAAAACTGCAAACCACAAACAAAAGAAGATTACTGTTAACAAACACTGGTGGATCTTCTGGATTTTAGTCATGCACAGCAACATGAGGTGTGCGAACAGCCAATAGGAACAAATGGTATTAGTTTAACAGTTTACTTTTAAACTTTGGTAAATACCAGCAGCTGTGAAATCAAAAGCTGCAAATACAATACAGAATAGAAGAACTGCTGTGTTTCTACTGATTGTCCTGTTATTCAGCAGCAAGAACATAGAGGCCTGATTGGATAACACGCCAAAATATGTCAATTCCAGTGAAGCTAAACCTCTTAGAGGGTCTATGGAGCAGTCCTTGTCAAGATTTGTCTAAACTCTTCTTCAAATTGTTTTTTTGATCATTATTTACACATATGTGAACATTTTTTTTTAAATCAGTTAATGTATGTCATACATATTATTAAAAGAACATAGTTTGTAAAAGAGTTGTGGAAGAAGTTTAGACAAAGAACAAAAAGCCCTTAGTTAGACAGTTAAACATCAATTTACCATTCACAACGATTTAAGAAAAAGTCTTGACAGTGACAAAAAATAAATTAAATTTAACATAAAATTAATAAAAAAATAACTTTACGCTCTTTTGTAAATTCCATAACAACAAATTGTCCTCTATAGATCATTATACTCATTATCAAAGAACAATCCTATAAATACTGAATAATAATAGTAATCTTAATATACTATATACATATAAGTGAAAAACATAATCTTATAATATATTAATATAAAACTTCCCCTCCTTGATCTCTAAGTAGGAGAGCTTGCAAAATAATAGGTTGTTCAAATATGCTGGAGAAGATTCTCAGTCATCCAGGTCACAGTCTTTCCTAAAAAGTAAAAAAAAACAATCCAATGGACTTTGTTTTCCAAGTTTGAAGACGTTAAGCTTACCATCTAGGAAGCTTTTTCAATTCAAAATGTCTGGAACAGCATTGAATTCTAAGATTCATAGAATTAATCAACAAACTTGTTATGGCTTTCAAACATGCAAATTGAACTGAAAAAACAGGTCCACCACTTACTAACCACCACTGCAATACCCAATACTGGCCTATGCCTCTGAAAAGGGGAGTCGTTAGGGGAATTGTTATTTTCTTCACTGTAGGTCCCAGGTGTAAATGGAGGCTCAATGAAGATACACTTTGTGTTCTTAGCTCCGGTAAATGCTGTCGATCACAGATACTGTGGCTGTATCCCAATTGAGGGGCTGCATCCTTAGAAGGTCATGTTTGTAGACCGATTGTGTCCCAGCGCTGCACTGAAGGCTGTTTCAATCATCCTAAGAGTCCTTTAAATAGCGTAAACAAACCATCTTGATGTACCCTTAGTCTAAGGATATGTCAGGGGTATCTTTCTTTGTTCATCATGAATTGGTGCTGGTTGAAGAGCAGATTGGTCAAACTCGGGCAGCTATGGTGGACAATGTTAACAAAAGTCTTAAAAAAAATTATACTCTTTCTTTGGCCCGAAATAAACTTTTTATAGTATTTTAAAGCAAGACATGAGTTTGTTAAATAAAATGCCATTAGAGACCCTTTTATCAACACTATCAATCTTAGCAGTCCCAGCGCTCTGGTGAAAAACCAACCCACTATACGTAAAGGAAGAGGGCGGACTACATTATGTGTTTTCAGCCAGAGCTGAAAAGCCGTCAGATGAGTGAGAGGAACCATGAAGGAAACACCTCAGAGCCTGCTGCTTTGTAAGTACAGAACATCTGAGTTAGAAAGATTATTACTGGCTGCTCTGATGATGATTGATGGAGGAACAGAAGGAGGAGAAACAAGTTAGACTGAGTTAATGAAAGAGGTGAAATGTGCAAGATGAAAGATCATCTTAACCTGTGAGCTAAACACATTAAAACAGCTTAGAGATAATATAAAGGGAACAAAAAGGTAAAACTGTTCCATGAATGGCTCCAGAATCTTTGCTTCTAAATATTAACTTTGATTTAAATGCGTCTAAATGTGTTTTCTGTAGGTCTGAGCTTCCTGCTGTGCTCCAGAACAAACCAAGGTTAGAAACATTTTCACTGAGATGCTTTGAGTGATTTTTAGGGACAAATTCCAACTATACCAACTTATTCAGTATTTTGTGAAAGGTCATAAAATACATTACAAGTCTATAATGTTTATGAGAATTTCTTATTCCAGCTTTTAATGCAAAGCAATATTTTTTTTTTTTTGAAACTGTATATTTATTTTCAGTCCTTCCAGCTGCTCTGACTGTGAGTCCCAGCAGATCTCAGTTCTTTCCTAGAGACTCTGTGTCTCTGAGCTGTGAGGAGAACAGCAGCTCTGCTGGATGGACTGTATGGAGGAACACAACCAGAGGAACCAGGACTCAGTGTGAAGATGGATGGTGGAGAAAAGAAGGTTCTACCTGCAAAACCAGCAGCATCAGAGAACATGACAGTGGAGTTTACTGGTGTTGGTCCAGAGAGGGAGCAGCCAGCAGCAGCATCCAGCTCACTGTCACTGGTAAGATCAGACTGTGGAGTTAGTGTTGATGAAGCTGTGTGGAAATGGATGAAATGCTGTAGTTTGTCTCTGTGTTGAGGTGGATCAGTGATCCTGCAGAGTCCTGTCCTCCCTGTGATGGAGGGAGATGACGTCACTCTGAGCTGTCTAACAAAGACCACTCCCTCCAACCTCCCAGCTGCTTTCTATAAAGATGGCTCCCTCATCAGGACTGAGCCCAAAGGTCACATGACCCTCCAGCATGTGACCAGCTCTGATGAAGGCCTCTACAGGTGTAACATCAGTGGTCATGGAGAGTCTCCATCCAGCTGGATCTCTGTTGAAGGTCAGGATCAATAATCTTCATCTCTTTGTTCCTTGACTCATTTCATTAGGTCTCATCATTTACTGACTAAATGGTATCTTAAGAAATGTTTTTATTTAAGGGAAAGCCACCACCTATGATCCTGCAACCACACCTCTTCCTCCTCCTCCAGCTGCATCTGCATTATCTCTTCCTGCCATCTTGTTTTCTGTTCTGTGCCCATGTGTTCTGGTTCTACTGGTTCTACTGATTAAGTGCAATCGTCAAAACTCAAAAGGTTAACCAAAAACTTCTTGATTCATAAATCTTTTATGTCTTTTATGTTAAACCTGTTCTTTTCCATTTCCCCAAATTATTTGGATGAACAAAGAACGTCATGCATTTGAACTATTGCCTCAATTTATTCCCTCATAAGACTTAAATCATGTTGGAGCATCTGTGTCTGCAGGATGTTGGATATGGGTCTTACCCAGTTAGATCTCCTCTCATCTCTCTGTTGTTCATCTCTCAGCATTAACAGTGTTTCTCTCATTGTGTTTTTCTTCTGTCAGATGGGATGGAAACCTTCTCTCAGTTCCTCAGGACAGAGTTCAGGGAGGAAGACATCAAGTTCTGGTCGGTCTGTGAATACAGAACCACTGATCCAGGAACAGAGCTGCTGTCCAAAGCCAGATCTATTTCTACAGCCTTGATGGAAGCAGAGGCCTCCAAGCAGGTAGGAGGGGACATGTTCATGTCTGCAGAGCTGCAGAGATCTTCTGCTGCATCAGGAGCTGAAAATGATCAGAGAACATCTAGTGTTCTGATCCGTTCAAGCTGAAACATGGAGTCCCTGTTAGAAACATGTCTGTGGGTGAGGACTAAACCCACATATAAACCTAATGTTGACAATTTAAACAGTTGTAAATAAATCATTTTGGAAAAACCTAATGCAAACTCTTGATTGCAATGGAAATAATCAATTTAGGTTGGAACTAGGTTCCCTTTCTAGTGTTTAACCTTTTTAATTGTTTTATGGCAGAAGGGGGTAGTAACTAGTTACATTTACTAGAGTAACAATTGGAAAGAAATATACTTTTAGGGGCGATTTTTCTATATTGCATTTTTCATGTTTACTTGAATACTATTATTTTAAAGTGTTGATATTTGTACTTGAGTAATATTGAGTAATATTTTTTGCTAAAAGGTGAATACACAGTGGAACCACATACTGTCAGAGGCAGTTATTTACCCTGTCCCAACATTTCTGCTATTCTCATCATAAGGATTAATGAAATTGCTTTGTTTTTTGTTTAAAATACCAGAATGTGCCCATAATATGCACGTCTGACTACATCATTAAAAACATTAAATCAGATATAATGATCAACCAGTTTCTCAGGACTTGAAATGCATTCTTACCAATTTCTTTATTTTTTCTTATTTCAACATGTACATTTTGTTTTCCCCAGGAAAAAATAAATGTAGAAAAAAGAAGTGTTACTCTTACTTGAATACAATTTTGGGTACTCCATTATCAATTTGTTTGTTCAAGGCATTCACTTGTCCAATGCAGGAGTTTAGATATTTATAATAGTGAAAATTGTAGAAGAAACTGAGCACCAAAGGGCAGGAAGTACCAGGAACCCTCAGCTTATAGAGGCCAAGGCAGCCCCACCCATCATGAAGGGAGGTCTTGAATGACGGGAGCAGAGACCCCCAGAATAATGCTATGTTCACACTGCAAGCAGCAAAGGAGCAGCTAGTTTACATGCAAAGTTAATGGTTGACGCGCATCACTGCGCAGCATAAGGTCCTGCAGCGTGTTTTGAGCAGCAGGTGCTGCGTGTCTGAGCATTTGAGCATCTGACGCACAACGCGATGCAAACGCAGCTGCTGCTGGAGTTGACAGACACATCGCTGCTGATACGGATTCCTATGATCACTCCTCTGAAACAGTTTATTAACGCCTAAATTAACTTAAAATGCCGAAATCTGCCTGCGAAACAAGTTAACTTTTATTATCCTGGTGCCTGCAGTTTGGATTAAGTACATTAAAAAAATGCCCTCCAGCCACTGCGGCAAACCGAGAAGAGGCAACTGGGCCAGAGGCTGCTGTTGAATGGGATTCCTACTGACAGCGCACCGCTGGTATATGGGGGTCTGAGTGGCTCCAAAAGAGAAATAATATTTGAAGGCAGAATCGTAATCTTGATGATCTGACTGCACAGATAAAGTTTTAATGTGGACCTTCTCACTTAAAAACATATTAAAACTACTTTATTCCCACTGATCACAGCAAATATAGCTGCCATTCTTACAGGCAAAGAAAGTATAGGGTAGCTCCGCCCAATGTGAATCAGACCCACTTTTTTGACCGCGCAGCCAGTGCCGCAAAGACGCTTCAGCCGCACGTCAGGACTAAACTTGCACAAGCATCAAAAGTTAAGCAGCACGCTCTTGCTGCTTTAGGTGTGAATGTAGTATAAAGAAACACAGATAGCTTTGTTCTAATACATTTATCTAATCAAACTATTTTAGTCTCACATGTTATTGTCTACCCTTCATTTTTTTCCCCTTCTAACCAGAATGTGTTGATGTTCTGCAGAGCTTCCAGTAGAACCAGACCTCATCTACTCC
Source organism: Cyprinodon variegatus (assembly GCF_000732505.1). NCBI lineage: Eukaryota > Metazoa > Chordata > Actinopteri > Cyprinodontiformes > Cyprinodontidae > Cyprinodon > Cyprinodon variegatus. The sequence goes on along the minus strand of NW_015151819.1, from coordinate 36,015 downwards.
TCAGGCAGTCCACCGTCTGACCTCTGACCTCCAGCTGCTGCCTTCTGACTGCTTCATCCAACAGACTCTGTTTACTTCTACATTCATGTTTCTATCATCCTGCTGTTAGAACATTTCTCTCTATGTAGAACTAGAGCACTTGGAGAGCAGAAACGTCCACCAGGAAGCTACTTTCTCTCACAAAGAAATCTTTAGGAAAATTCCTAAAATCAAACTAGATCACCACCAAAATTCAATGAGTTCAATGGCAACAATCTGTCCTTCACTGTTTCTTAGTTTGCAAACCAACCAATCCAGAAACAATTTTACCAAAGCTAGCAAACACATTAGCTCCTTGGTTGAGATCATGAAAGGGTTATTAATCTCTTCAGTGGATGATTGATATACAAATACTTTATTTAAAGTATTTGTATGATCTGGACTATTAACAGATGTGAGAACTCTGGTTTCATGTCTCCTGTGGGTCTGTGAGTTTCAGAGAGCTGACAGAAAATAACTGATGTGTTGCTTTGTGGTTGTTGCTACCTGATGCACCACTGATCTGTAGAGCAAAGGCTATGAAGAATAAACCACAGACTGCAGCAGTGGAAATTTCCAGAGAAGAACCACAGTGGGCGTGGGGAGCTAAAAGGGTCTGAATTCATTAACACTTCTGTTTCAGAAGGTGTTTCATATAAATGTAACCAACCAAATTATTATCTTTGTCTCTTAGTCTAAATGCTTTTTCTCTGCATACACAAGGAAATTAGTTCTGAAGTGTTTTAAGGAACTAGTAAAATAAATGACATCCGTCATCCATACAACAATGCAATACAATGAAATAATCCTCATTTTCTTCCTAAATCTTTTCAAAGATTTTTGTTATTATCAGTAACTGTTTTGTTTTAACTGCCTTATTAATCACTTCTAGATACAGCAAAAAATTCTGCTGTGTACTGCTGCAAGTTTTTGCGTAACATCCTTAGATATCTGATTACTTCTAACCTAATGAGACTGACTTAGTTAGTCCCATCTTTAAGTAGAGCTGGAAAAAAGCACCATCCATACACCATGTCAGTTTGATTGGCCAGGCTAATGCATTTCAATTGCATAGTGTTTAAACTGCAGACTGTGTCATCCAACACATGGTGGATATTGAAGTCATAGAGGAGAACTGAGACACAGACACGGGGCAATGAAGGACACATTTATTTTACGTCTGCAGACGGAGAGACAACACTTCCCGTACAACTGTCAGTGAGGCTCTGCTGGGGTGGTTTTTCACCCCTGCATAAGTAGAACCTTCGGACAAACAAACACTGGTTATTCCCAAGAAAAATGACTTCATTCCATCAAGGACATACATCTTTCACTAGCCAGATGAAACATTTCACGACAGCTTTGTTCCTTCATGCTGTGAGGGAGGATGAGGAAGCTCCAACCACTTATCTTTATCTCTCCTGGCCTTCCCTTCAACCCTGTAGAATGAGAACAGACACACTTCATCACTATATTTCACACAAACCAGCTTTAACTCAAAATTGCCAAGCCCACCTGCATGGGATGGGATTTGGAATCTTAAGAGATTTAGTGGGGTCACACATTTGGGCATGAGGAATCAGAACTGTTAATGTATCAGTTCAAAAAAAGATGACAACCTTACCACATTTTCACTGATCTGTCATCTCACATATTAAGACTGCGCTGTGCTTCTGCTGGCAATTCCATGGTCGAGAGAGATGGGTGAAGCGAGCAACCTAAGGAGAGAGATGAGAGACTGAGAGAGATCTTGATGAGATTCCTCCAGAAGGCTTTGACAGTGGTCACTGCTATCTGGTCCCAAGTGGGTACAACCCAGTTGTAGTGAAAATGTTGATAGTGTTAATAGTCCTCTGGTTCCCAAAGACAAGTAGTCAGTAGCCACTGTTTCAAGCAGGTATGAGCTTTCAATTGGGTGAAAGGGTTGGTATTTACTCTTGATACACTGGAGGCAGTTTGCAGACCACTTTCTAATATAGAATAGGATCTTTCTGCTGACTCAATTAATGAGTAATGCCTATGCAGTCTTCAGGGTTTCAGCAAAAACTTGACAGGTCCATGTCCTGAGGCAATCTAGACAGTAAGTCTGCATTCATGGCCAGTTGTGCTATCTACCTTTATTCAATAGAGTTGTTGTTCTTAGGCGAACCAGGGGATTGTAGTCTGTGAAAGCTGATCTATTAGCTCCAACGAGTTAGTGGTTAAATTTCTCTCTGACATCCGAATTAAGAGCAAGAGGTTTGAGTTTAAAAGAGCTATAGTTCAGGTCATCCCCTTCTGTTGGCAGCAGACTTCTGCTGGCTTTAGCAATGACCTGTTCCCTTTCCTCTAGCACTTGTGACAGGACCGCTTCCATTCCATCCAGGCTTGCATCTAATAAAAAAAAGGCTTTTGGAAGTCTGCAAAAGCATGGACGGGGTTACTAATATGGACTTATTTAAGTGACTGAAAAACAGTTGTTCACTCCACTGCTGGACCGTTCTGGGCAGCTGTACCTAATGGGAGAAGGGAGGGGAATAAAACAAGGGGGAGCTGGGCACCTTTGTCCATATATTCATGGCCAATAAAAAACCTTAGATAATATAAACACAAGTGCATAATAAAAATCTACTTAAAATACCAAAACACAAATACATAGAAATTTGAGCCACAACAGTCTGCTAGATAAAAGGCAGCTCCTGTCACCTTGTGACACATGCATATTTTGCACCTACTCTATCATGATATTGGCACTGATGAATGACATGATTACTCATTTCATTCTCCTGTCTAGCTTCGCCAGTTTCTAATTAGAACTCATCTGAACCTCCAGCTTGATCCTTTGGGAAGAGTTCTCTAACGAACCCGTTTTTGTTCTTATTTCCTGACCTGTTGACCTCTCAGCCTGCCTGTTCCTGTTCTGCTTTAAGCATATTTAAAAGATTAAAAGCAGATGTTGTCTTATTTCAAGAAACCCATAAATCAGCGGCAACTGTAAGTGATCTTAATTCCCCTGAGTTCCCTGATGTGTTTGCAGCCTGCTATAACTCTAGACAGAGAGGAGTAGCAATTTTAATCCACAAAAACCTCAGTTTTACTTTATTAGACAAAATTATTTATCTTGAAGGCAGATTCATCATAATTAAAATATAAATTCATAACCAAAAGTTGTGTATTGTCAGCATATATGGTCCAAATGTTGATGACCCCTCATTGTTCCACAAACTTTTCCTCACACCTTTAAAGCACAGGGACTGTTATCTGATTATTGGGGGTGACCTCAACTATGGTCTAAATGGAAAAATAGACAGGTTGAATACAACAGAATACAACAAAACCCTTGTAAAATTATTTCATTCTCATCTCATAAAAACAGTTAGAACAAAAAAAGATCCAGGAATTAGAGGAAAAGGTTAAGTTACTAGAAAGCTTGCTAGATGAGGAAAAATTAGATAAAACCCGTGAAATAAAATGAAAACTAAATGAATATATTGAAAAACAAGATACATATTTAATACAAAGACTCAGAATACAAAACTTTGAAAATAGCAATAAGTCCAAGCCTATCTTAGCTAGATCTTCACCACGACAGACCGGTGCAGCTTCCGCATTATTGCAGCAGCTGCACTGATCCGCACCGATCTGCACCGATCCGTCTATCGATCTCCCGCTCCATTCTTCCCTCACTCATGAACAGGACCCCAAGATACTTGAACTCCTCCACTTGAGGCAGGGACTCTTCTCCAACCTGAAGGGGACAAGCCACCTTTTTGCGGTTGGCAAGGAAAGTGTCCTCAAAAAATAGCAGCAGATAAAATGTGAATAAATTGTTACGCAGACATATTAACTGCAATAAAAACAATGAAGTTTAATTCAGTTTTAAGGTGAAAATGAATAATGACCTATGGTCATGAAGTCTGGATCATGACCGAAAGAACGAGATCCCGGATACAAGCGGCTGAAATTAGCTTTCTCCGCAGGGTGGCTGGGCTCTCCCTTAGAGACAGGGTGAGGAGCTTGGTCATTCGGGAGAGGCTCAGTGTAGAGCCCGTTCTCCTCCACATCGAGAGAAGTCAGTTGAGGTGGCTTGGACATCTTCTTCGGATGCCCCCTGGACCCCTCCCTAGGGAGGTGTTCCAGGCACGTCCCACCGGGAGGAGGACCAGGGGACGACCCAGGACCAATGGAGAGACTATGTCTCTCGGCTGGCCTGGGAGCGCCTAGGGCTTCCCCCAACAGAGCTGGAGGAGGTGTCTGGGGAGAGGGAAGTCTGGGAGTCTCTGCTTAGTCTGCTGCCCCCGCGACCCGGTTCCGGATAAAGCGGGAGACGACGAGTACAAGTACTTTCATTGCATTAAGCCTTAAACTCCGTACATGCCTCAGACTTTGAACGGATTCTTAAACCCCTCTTCCCCTTTTATTTCTTTAATTTTGCTTATTATCAGTAGTTTTTAGTGTTTACTTTATTATTACATATTAATGCTGTGTAATTGAAGCTAATAAAGGTACCATTGTATTTTAACCCGTGGTCTTTAGTATTCATTTTACACAGTAAATGATTTACCTCTCAGGCTGGATTCACTCTTCTCTCAGTAACATCCGAATGCACAGAGACACATTTATTTGGTCAGTGATTAATAGAATTGCTAAGAGCGATAGCCTAAATTACAAAATTGGTGAAAGACAACTGGATTTTTAACAGCTGGATTCAGGAGTTACAACTTTTACTGTAGGTAAGAGGCTAAAAACCCTTGTCAGTAAGCAAATTACTGTTATAATCATTCAACTGATAATAATTAATTATTTTTACCTTGGATTTAAATGACCTATTAATTATCTATAACTTCCAGTTAAAGTAATTTAATATATTCATAATATTCTTGTAAACTCCCACAACAGCAGGGTGTTTTTCTGCATGGGTGCCTGCCTGTGCCTTGATTAATGCCGTGCTTGTGTGGAGCGGTGCGTTGCCCAGGTTGAAGGTGCCTTGCAGCCATGAGTTTTGTACATGTGAGAGTTTGAAACGGCTGGAATTGGCTGGCAAGATTAGTTGGTGACATATTTAGATAAGATATACAATGAAAAAGAAAGACAAGTTTTTTAAAATGTTAATGAAGACAGACACTTTCAGCTGCTAGTGGTTCTTCTCTAAAAGTTTCCACTGAAGCCTTTGTTAGATTGCGGTTTATTGTTCTTTGCTTGCTGTTTGGTGCGGCTTCAGATAGAGATGACCACACAGAAACACACCAGTTATTTTGTACTGTTTCTCTGAAACCCACAGGAGGTGTGATCTCACGGCTGTGATAATAGTCAAGGTGACACTTCATACTTTTAACCATTTATTTCTAGAGAAATGCTCTTAAAACACAATGACAACCTGACTTAAGCAATTACATGAATATATGTTGAAGTAAAGACTGATGGATGAAACAATCAGAGGGCAGCAACTGGAGGTCAAATGTTGGACTGGTAGATTACCTCACTGAGGAGTAGATGATGTCTCGTTCTGGTGGAAGATCCAGAGGAAGAAAAACACACTGGTTAAATACAATAATACAGCCAAGAATCATCCCTCTCTATTAAAGTATTTTATCAAATGATTTTACAACAATCTATAATTTTAATTCTAAAGAACAAGATGCTGTTGTTTGTTTCAATGTTGACTCTGTTTTATGCATTTTTGCTCGATCTTCTTTTAAAGAAAGAAGATATAGCTTGTCGTCTTCCGCTTTCTCAGGGACTGAGTCGCCAAGGCAGCAGTCTAAGCAGAGACTCCCGGAGTTTTGATGGGTGAGACATTCACAGGCCAGATGAGAGACAAAGTGCCTCCAGGGCTAAGTTTTTACTTCTGTGATGACCCAGGCACTGGCATACTTTGCCTTATAGTGCCTGCCTGCTGCCTTAGGGGTCCCACAAGCCAACCAGGCTGAATAAGTCTCTTTAAAGCTTTACAGCATCCCTTAATGTAAGGCCCTCACTACTCACTTTGGCCTTCCGAGTCTGTTCGGCTTACTCTATATTCAGGTACCCCTAGGTGGTGATTGTTAGACTGCTACGCCCCTCTATTCACCTGAGTGTCCAGGACATGCACCTGCAGGTCGAAAAATGTAATGTCAATCAGCCTGGGGTTTTCTGGATCTGTTTGCCATGGGAGACCCTTTAGAGACCCTCTGGGAAGTCTTATGTTAATCCTATACTATATATTGTAATGTGG
>NW_015151819.1:26536-28899 GCF_000732505.1 Cyprinodon variegatus | reverse complement strand
TTTGTTTTCTGATGTTGATTTGTCCATAGCTGAGTTCCTCTGTCCCCACATTTGAGTATGTTGAAGGTGCTGAACTCTGTATAAAATATATACAAATCATTTTAGTTTAAATACTGCATTTATACTATTACTATATTGTATTCAATGTAAAGTATACTGTAAAGTATTCAATATCATTCAGGCAACACTTTAAACAGTATTCTTTCCTACATTTTTAGAGCAAATAACTAATGAGAGAGACAAGTTGTAGGAATAAACATGAAGTGCTAAAACCACAGAGCCTCACAGCTATATTCACGTAACCATAGTACAAAGGCTGGCAGATATATCTGCAGACCACCCTGCAGTGAAAACACCCACCAGAGACACACAGCAACCCACAAACACCCACAGAAGGAAAGTACAGCTGAGGTTTTACATACAGAACTCACTGATTAAACCATCAGAGTTAAATTTGAAAGACCTGACCTATTTAGGTAGGATCTTGTATGTCTGTATATGTGTTCACTGAGAGTGAAACCATCATCAATTACCTGATAACTTTTTCTGAAACAGACGATTGGGACTCAAACTTTGATATCAACAAATTGTTACTGTCTTTTGGTTGGATGAAAGGGACATTTGCCATGATTTTGGACCTGATAGCTGGTGTAATTGCTAATGTCTTTCACCTGTCTAACTCTGCCCAGTTTCCAATTACCATTCATCTTATACACCTGCTCCTTTATATACAGCTCAGTCCCAGCTATCGGGACCAGATCATTGAGGTTTAGTTCATTCACTTGTTGCTGAGATGACCTGCAGATCATTGTTTCTGAGTTTTAATGTTGATGTTCTCATTCTCAGAAGGCAGTGGTGAGAGAGGTTTTGAGTTTTTTTCTTAGTGTTCCTTATCTTGTTCTGTCTCCACTGAGCATGCCCGGTTTTGGCACAGTGGAGGGAGCAAGTTTTGAACTACCATGCCTTGTTCTGCCTCTCAGCTACTGAGCTTTTCTGTTCCCATTTGAAGGTTCTGCCTGAACTCTCTGTTGGACTCTTGGAACATTGGATCTGTCTGTTCCTGTTCTGATCGGATCCCCGGAGTGGGCTACGGACTCCTGGATCTCAGAACTGCCCTGGTTTGTTCTGTTTCCCTGACCTGGCTCGGACTCCTTGGATTGAACAGTTAAACCAAGTAAGTGAGTCAAAAGGATAATCATCTTCCATCAGATTATTGCGGTCACTTACCTGTGTTTTTTTTTTTCTCAAACCAGAATAGCAATTGATGGGCGGTGTCACCTTGAATGTAGAATTCATCAGAGCCGGTGATGCTTCATACATTAATAAACAGCATCTAGTGTGTGTATAGTAATGGCCAAAAGTTTTGAGAATGATTCAAATGTTAATATTTACAAAGTCTACTGCTTCAGTTTTTATAACGGCAATTTGCATATACTCCAGAATGTTATAAAGAGCGATCAGCGTAACAGCAATTAATTGCAAAGTCAATATTTGCCTAGAAAATTAACTTTATCCCCCAAAACACATTTCCACGTCATTGCAGCCCTGCCTTAAAAGGAGCAGCTAACATGGTTTCAGTGATTGCTCCATTAACACAGGTGTGGGTGGTGATGAGGACAGGGCTGGAGATCAATCTGTCATGATTAAGTAAGAATGACACCACTGCATACTTTAAAAAGAGGCTGGTGCTTGGCATCATTGTTTCTCTTCTGTGAAGCATGGTTATCTCTAAAGAAACACAGTCGTCATTGCACTGCACAAAAATGGCCGAACAGGAAAGAGAATCGCAGCTAGAAAGATTGCACCTCAGTCAACAATCTATCGCATCATCAAGAACTTCAAGGAGAGAGGTTCCATTGTTGCCAAAAAGGCTCCAGGGCGCCCAAGAAAGACCAGCAAGTGCCAGGACCGTCTCTTAAAAGTGTTTCAGCTGTGGGATCAGGCTACCAGCGGTGCAGAGCTTGCTCAGGAATGGCAGCAGGCAGGTGTGAGTGCATCTGCATGCATTGTGAGGGGGAGACTCTTGGAGCAAGGCCTGGTCTCAAGGAGGGCAGCAAAGAAGCCACTTCTCTCCAGGAAAAAAACATCAGGGACTGATATTCTGCAAAAGTTACAAGTTACAGAGGACTGGGGGAAAGTAATTTTCTCTGATCAATCCCCTTTCCCATTGTTTGGGACATCTGGAAAACAGCTTGTTGGGAGAAGACGAGGTGAGCGCTACCACCAGTCTTGTCTCATGCCAACTGTAAAGCATCCTGAAACCATTCATGTGTGGGGTTGCTTCTCAGCCAAGGGAGTCGGCTCTCTCACAGTCTGACCTAAAAACACAGCCATGATTAAAGAATGGTACCAGAATGTCCTCC
>NW_015151819.1:20153-25818 GCF_000732505.1 Cyprinodon variegatus | reverse complement strand
CTTGTCCTAATTGGCGAGGGGTGCTGGTGTCTATCTCCAGCAGTCAATGGTCGAGAGCAGGGTACACCCTGGACAGGTCGCCAGTCCATCGCAGGACAACACAGAAACACACAGGACAAACAACCATTCACTCACACACTCACACCTAAGGACAATTTAGAGAAGCCAATTAACCTAACAGTCATGTTTTTGGACTGTGGGAGGAAGCTGGAGTACCCGCAGAGAGGCTGATATCTTCGATGTTGATATTGCAGCTTCATGTTGAAAATTCGGCTTCCTCAAAATGGTATGGAATAGTAAATGCAATATTTGACTCAAGTAAACTAAATATACTCAAAATAAATACTTAAGTACAATAATCAAGTAAAAGTACTTTGTTACTTTCCACCACTGCAAAGGGCAGAGGATAATGGACAAGAGTGACGCCAGAGCCAAACAATAACAAGTCAATGTTCTGTTTAGCAGGGGGCTTCTGGCCTAAGACCCCTTTATAAACCTACAGACAATGCAAAAAAATATGTAAAGAAAAATCAGATGATCCCATGTTTTTCTCCATTTTATGCACAATTTATTTATAATATATTTTTTGTTTTTTTAGTATTATAATACTAACTAACATGTGTTTAGCGCTGTTATATTCCCACGACATTCCCACTTTTTAACATACTGTTGAAAGGACCATGACAGAAATCAAACATGTCTAAAGTGGTTGCAAAGGGAGGGCTGTGCTTAATGTGTCATACACATATCCAAAACATGGTAACATGTTTTATGTTTTGTTTTTTATGTTCAGTTAAAATTAAAACTCCAAACTCTCACATCTAGTTTCCTGCAAAAAGAAGGAAGAATTTAAATTTGCTATTAGCCAGAGTGAGCTATCTTTCCTTTCATAGACAAAAGAAGAACCTTAAAGTTCAGTTCTAAATCCACTGGGTTTGTCATCTCAATTTATCCTATTAAAAGTTGTGCCTTAAAACAATGATTTAGAAAAGAATTTAATAGTTTAATTTCATCATAAGATAAAACAATCATTTGATTCTATCCTTCATCTATTTTTTTTTTTTTTTCTATTTTTCCTCCAATTTTCTGAGACACCCAAGAATCTCTGACAGCCCCAAGTTTGGAAAATACTGCCCTAGTGTGCATTTTGATGAAAAATTAAGCTAAATGGCTTTCCTATAATCCATTTAGTTACTGTGAATATATTAACGTGTAAAAAACTAAGCAGTGGTTTGCTCCAACTTCTCCCTTTTGTTTATGAGGGATGGAGGACAATAATAAACAAATACTGAGTTCGAATTCAGGGGCTGCGTCTGCTGAAGGCCGGATTAGTGGGCAGATTACATCATAGCGCGGCGCCGAGGCCTGTTCGGATTGGATTCATTGCAAGTCCAAGCAAGCCTTCTGCTCTGTGCTCAGAGGAAAAAGCTACTTGGTGCTGAATAGTGGTGAATATTGGAAGTGCAATTTAATATAATGCAAGTATTTTAATAGTTCCATCTTTAATAAAGGAAAATAGATGGTTCAAATGGTTGTTGAGTCAGATATGTGGCGGGTGATGATTGATTTATTGAAAGATTTCATCTATCCCTGTGTAAATGGGTTTGGCTGACATTTCAGGACAGATTCTAATACCTCTGCAGTGTTGGGACTATAAATCTAATGTTCGCCACAACAGTACTGCTGCTGCAGGTCCTCGAAAATTTTATTAGCACCCAGAACAGTAGTGAGAAGTCCAGCATCCATTCTTTGCCTGCTTTGTGTGTAACCTGTCATGGTTACTAGGCGACAGAGCGTAAGGGCGATGAAAGCCGGAAATGGCTGAACCTGTTTCAATCCACGGCCAAAACTCTACCAGCCTCCTAATTTTCACAGACCTCCAAGTAGGATGGAGGATGCAGCCTCTGAAACTGGACACACCCATACTGTGTGTCCCATATAACTTCCATAGCTAAAAATGAATCTTTTATTTTCCACAATATGGATAATTTTTAAGTGTTTTTGTACTTTCTATATCTATGTTTACTACCCTGATATAGATGTCATCTATGAGACTATGAAGGAAATTATGTTACTGTGATGTGGCTATAAAGAGTTGCAGCTTATTGTTGCAGAAACCAGCTAAACCAGATATTCTGAGGCCACAAGCAGAATATGCAGATGTACAGTTATGTCTGAACGTCACTAATTTTAATGACTTCAATACGGTAAATTTGGGGTTCAGATACAAACATTTAGTTTATTTTTAGCAGTTTTTCTCTATAAAACTTAAACACAGTCATTGAACTGAATCATTTTAAGGAACTTAAGATAATTAATAAAGGCTGTAGCCTCTAAATGTATTTAGGTTTTTAACATTTCTCTGTTTTATTTTGGGCGGTTTAGATTCTGTAGGTGGTCTTATAGCAGAAGCGCTTTGAGCAGAAACAGGAAAGTAGACGACCACAGAGCTGCTAGTCTGTTAAACAGAACAACCACAGCCTGCAGACAGACGTGTCTCTAACACGTTAACCTGTGTCCTCACTGAATCCTTTAAACACACCAAGTCAGCAGAGAGACTCTGGTGTTCAAAGTGGCTCAGATTGTTCAGTGTTAATAAGTTTAGAGCGAAAAAACTAAACTTAAAAATCTGTAATATATTAAGATTAGATAATGGCAAGAAAAAGGTAATAAACTAACTTGGCAAGGTATGCAACACAGGGCCAGGCAGGATTTAATCCCAGAGATTGCCAGGTGATAGCCGTACATGCTGACCAGCCAGCTAAAGAGAAATCTATGTGGCCAAGTAGCCAGGAAGTATTATCACTTGGGCGCTTGACAGGACTCTACTGTCACATTTGTTCTCCTCTTTTCACAAGCACATCATTGTGCTCCACACATGCTGCCACAACCATTTATGAATCCATGGGCTGTTTACCAGCATAGCACTAGGATCCTGACAGCAACACCAGAAGGCAAGGTATGCAAAGGAGGGCCCAGGCAGGCTGAGCAGTAATACCCGTTTGCCAAATATAAAAAAAAAAAAAAATGCTTTCAGACTGAATTTCAACAACACCAACAATCCTTCATCACAGAGCCATACAGTGTGGTGCATGAACACGTTTTATGAATAAATTTGTCATATTTTTAAAGTAATGAACGGGGACGAGATTGACGTTCACTCTGAAAACAATGAGCGACACGCACAGCTCAGGTTTGAGTTCAATTAATAATTACACTTTTCATTGAATAATGTCAGGTTTACGACACTTATTACGGCAAACAGCCTGACAGAGCAGCATGTCTAATGCTAGTAATGCTAGTCTGCTCCATTCAGACTTATCTGCTGGGATTTCTGATGCCAGTTTAACAGAGCGTTTGGCAGAGATAGATCAACTAACAATGGAAGACTGGGACAGAAAAAAAAAACTCACGCTTTAGTGAAAACTGTGCCAACCAGGACTTGACAAACAAGTCCATATGTCAGCTACGCCCACTTCAAATTTAAAGCGACACATGGAGTTAAAGCATCTGAGCTATCTTGGGAAATATCTGCTACTGAACGAGGAACGGACAAATCATTTTGGATCCAGATCTTTGCAGCAGAACCTGAATGTTCCTGAATGTTTCTGAAGTTCTGTGTAATTTGGCTAAATAAAGGCTACATTGCACGTACGGTAAACCTTGACTACATCCAGTATTTTCTACGTCTTTCTATATATTATGACCACATATTTAAAGGCTTATATACGAGGTTCTATTGTAGGATTGTGGCTTCATTTACCAAATGAACTTGAACTAGTTCATGTATAGGTTGATGAACTTAGCTAATTTTAAAAAAAGTGAACTATGAACGTGAACTAATTAATTTTCATGTATGTGAACTGAACTTGTTGCTCGTTCCTTTTTATTATGAACTGGCACAACATTGGTGTAATCATACTCACCTCTGCTGGGTTTGACTTTCTGCTGCTGTAGCTGAGTTATTTGGACTTCACTGTATGTGATGTCATTTTCTTTACCAGCTGAAATGAAACAGATTTCACACTATTCAGTTCTTTATACTGTTGTTCAACCTTGAGGAATAAACTCTAGTGACCGTTAGAATGTTTGGAATTCTTGTTCAGTTCTAGTAAACTGTTATCAGTAAAGAGCATCACTGATTGCATTATTGACATAAAAGCAGTTTTAGTAACTCAAGATGTTTCTTTCTCACCTTTTGAATTGTGACAATGTCTCTTCACCAGCAGAAGCACTACCACCAGTAGAACCACAACNATGGAGGAAACATCATCAGATGGAGGAAACATCATCAGATGGAGGAAACATCATCAGATGGAGGAAACATCATCAGATGGAGGAAACCTCTTCCAGTTGTGATGCTGCAGCTCAGTCCAGTGGTCTCCATGTGTGTCTGAGGACTGACCAGCAGAGGGCAGCAGCAGACTCCTTGAACCTGGAAGGAGGACATTTAGAAACCCTCTCTGAGCAGCTCTGACAGCAGAACGTTTTTAGACACATTTCTATAACTTTATCTGATCAGTTTTTATCATTTTATGTAAAACATCCAAAGATCAAGACGTGTTCATCATCCAGCCTTTGGTAACCTTCAGGTCATGTGAGGTATTACCAAACGCTGACAGTAAACATGTTTCCTGCTCCTATCAGGCTCCTTTCTTCTCCTTTCTCTGGTTTAAAGGAGCTGAACTATTTTCTCACGGACGCGTCTTCTTCATGGTTTTCCTGGATTTTCCATCTGGTTTTCCAACACAAACAACCAAACCAGAAATGAGCTCACTGCACCTCCTAATGTGAACCTGCGGCCAAAGCTACAAACACAATGGAAGTTCTAGTGGATAAATATTTGACTTTGTGATGAAGGCTTTCTGATGGAGGGAGAAGGTTTCTATCCTCCCATAATAGAAGCTCTGCTTTGGAGACAAAGATTTCTGCTCATAATGATCCTCTCTAGTTTACCTTTACTGGTTTACTTCAAGGCAAACCAGTTCATCCATATTTGAAGCTAAAACTGTTCCTTCATCCATGCATCCTCTTCTCTGGGAGGGAGTTTTCCAGAAGGTCTGGAAATCCTGGTAGATCTTCCTGGATCCTCTACTGATGGGAGGAAGATTAGAGGCAGCTCCATCTTTTTTCAGTCTAACCATGTTTTTTATTTATTATTTTTTTGTTTATCTAATCCTGGGTTGTTTTCATACTAACCCCGAGTCTAAGTCCTGGTTTTATGTTGGAGTTTTTCAGTCTAACCTTCTGTTTTTTTTCATACTAACACAATGTTTTCTTTTTCTTTTTTTTCAGTTTAACTCCAGGTTTCCTTTATACTAACCTGTTCTATGTTCCTTCTTTGTGTCTAATCTCAGGGTTTTTTCATACTAACCTCGTTTTTAATCCCGGTTTCCGCTCCAGCGGAAGCGACTGCTCTACCGATTCTGCCAGGCCTCCTTTTCCACTGCAGCGTTTTTGAACGATTGGACCCAAATCACGCAGGAATTTCATCATCATGTCGTAGTAGTTTATACATTTAGGCATAAAATAGAGCAATAAAGGGCTTATTTGGCCGGAACCAGGCGTGTCTGATGTGCCTGCTCTTTATCTGGCTGCCTGACCTTTCAGCCTTTTTCTTTTCTGGTGTTTCTTTTAAAGGAAAAGTCGCTCATATTCAGAATTC